>NW_026907074.1:172500-218244 GCF_033978795.1 Nerophis ophidion | reverse complement strand
AGTCCGGGGTCTCCGCTGTTTTATTTTACGCTTCATAATGCGCAAAACATTTTCGATGAGAGACAGGTCTGGACTACAGGCGGGCCAGGAAAGTCCCCGCACTCTTTTTTTAACGAAGCCACGCTGTTGTAACACATGCTGAATGTGGTTTGGCATTGTCTTGCTGAAATAAGCAAGGGCGTCCATGAAAAAGACAGCACTTAGATGGCAGCATATGTTGTTCCAAAACCTGTATGTACCTTTCAGTATTAATGGTGCCTTCACAGATGTGTAAGTTACCCATGCCTTGGGCACTAATGCACCCCCATACCATCACAGATGCTGGCTTTTGAACTTTGCATCGATAACAGTCTGGATGATTCGCTTCCCCTTTGGCCGGATGACACGATGTTGAATATTTACAAAAACAATTTGAAATGTGGACTCTTCAGACCACAGAACACTTTTCCACTTTGCATCAGTCCATCATAGATGATCTCGGGCCCAAAAAAGCCGGCGGCATTTCTGGATGTTGCTTTCGCTTTGCATAATAGATAGAGATGCGCGGTTTGCGGTCACAACCGCGAAGTCCGCGGATAAACCGTGGGTCGGGCGGGTGACATTACGAAAAAATTGATTTTAGATAGATTCGGGCGGGTGGCGGTTGAACCAATTCGGAAATATATATTGTAATAATCCCAGGAATGTAGGCTCATACAACTTCTTTGTTTGTCTTGTCTTTATTGCACAAGATGTAATACACCCACACAACAGCTCTCATGTCTCTAACGCTTTTCCCGGGACAGTCACAACTCGAACTCTAACTTCCTGTCGACAACGTCACGTCCCTATCTCTCCCGGAAGTCCCGCCCCCCAACCAAAGTAAATAAATAAATAAATGGGTTGTACTTGTATAGCGCTTTTCTACCTTCAAGGTACTCAAAGCGCTTTGACACTACTTCCACATTTACCCATTCACACACACATTCACAAACTGATGGAGGGAGCTGCCATGCAAGGCGCCAACCAGCACCCATCAGGAGCAAGGGTGAAGTGTCTTGCTCAGGACACAACGGACGTGACGAGGTTGGTACTAGGTGGGAATTGAACCAGGGACGCTCGGGTTGCGCACGGCCACTCTCCCCACTGCGCCACGCCGTCCCATTGGCTAACACCCCGTAGCCAGCCGCTACATTATACATAGTTAAATGTTATGTTGAAGAGGTTAATTTAGCCTGCTGACGTGTATTTATAAATGGTTGATTTATATAGGCTAGTAGGTAAAGTGTTGTACCTGACAACTCTTGATGGTACAATCCATATAACACGTCACAGACAACGTCACGCTAACATCACGTGACACCTCTGATGAAGGCTGCAGAAGCAAGGTAGCCCAAACTTGTCAGGTACAACACTTTACCTTACTAGCCTATAGAAATCAACCATTTATAAATAGTTAAATGTTGTTACCCACATACGAAAAACGAGCAGCACTCTTTGAAACAGTATGTGGGCATACTTTTATTTTGAAGTGTCTCGTTTGGTCTGTCGACGGATGTAAGGAAGCTACTTCCGGGTATGAGTACACATTTTTTTGATGTAATGAGAAGGGAGAAAGAGAGCGACTGATCGTGACAAAGACCAAAAAGTTTCACAAGGACTTTAAGTGTTTGGGCTATAAGAGCCAGAAGATCACAATTCCCTCCTAAAATAAGCATGCAGGCCAACAAGGTATTTGTTTGTCATTTGTTGGTATTTTATTTGGTAAAATGTTTGATCCACATGCTGTGCATGTTATTATATTTACGTTTGTAACGTGCTTTATTTATTACAGTTTCACGGTGAATTTGAAGGGAAAGGAAGACTTCAAATAAATCAGTTCAAGAAAGCCATTGTGTCTGTGCTATTTGGAAGGAGTTACACTTTCTAACCTCACTAATGCCTTGCATCATCTATATTAGATATATAACAACGGGCGGGTGTGGGTTTGATAAAACGTTGGTTCGGGTGGATTGCGGGTGGATGACCAATTTAGTGATGCGGTTGCGGGTGATATAATTGCCTATCCGCGCATCTCTAATAGTAGAGCTTTAACTTGCACTTACAGATGTAGTGACAGTGGTTTTCTGAAGTGTTCCTGAGCCCATGTGGTGATATCCTTTAGAGATTGATGTCGGTTTTTGATACAATGCCGTCTGAGGGATCGAAGGCCACGGTCATTCAATGTTGATTTCTGGCCAGGCCGCTTAGGTGGAGTGATTTCTCCAGATTCTCTGAACCTTTTGATGATATTATGGCGCGTATACGTTGAAATCCCAAAATTTCTGGCAAATGCACTTTGAGAAACTTAGTTCTTAAACTGTTTTGACTATTAGCTCACGCAGTTGTGGACAAAGTGGTGTACCTCGCCCCATCCTTTCATGTGAGGGACTAAGCATTTTTTGGGAAGCTGTTTTTATACCCAATCATGGCACCCACCTGTTCCCATTAGCCTGCACACCTGTGGGATGTTCCAAATAAGTGTTTGATGAGCATTCCTCAACTTTATCAGTATTTATTGCCACCTTTCCCAACTTCTTTGTCACTTGTTGCTGGCATCAAATTCTAAAGTTAATGTTTATTTGCAAAACAATTTTTTTTTTATCAGTTTGAACTTCAAATATGTTTTCTTTGTAGCATATTCAACTAAATATGGGTTGAATAGGATTTGCAAATCATTGTATTCTGTTTACATTTACATCTAACACAATTTCCCAACTCATACGGAAACGGGGTTTGTATATTTCCAATGGAACTTATACAATTTTGGTGTTGTTAACCTAAGTCATATTGCAGTCTACACGTATCTCTTGTGTGTGACTACCATCTACTGGTAACACTTATCGTCACACCATGTAGCAAATAAGATAGCTTTGAGGTTGGTAAGCACAACCAAAATTATTCCGTACATTAAGCGTTATAAGACGCACTGTCGATTTTTGAGAAAATTAAAGGATTATGTGTGTGCCTTATTGTCCTAAAAATACGGTATAATAAACATATCGATTATTGACGTTTACTAATTGATTTTAACATTGAAGAATGTCTGCTCTTTCGCCGTCAAAATGTTTAAAAATGTCTGGGGGGAAAAAATGACACTTGAACTTATGAATTCATAAAAATACATGACTGATAATAAACGACCTTTGAGCCTTTTAAACGAAACACACTGCTTTTACTGAGCTCAACAGAGTAGCAGTTAAGATGGTTAACTACTAGTATTATATCTTCCTTTGTGACATGGGACAATGCATATTAATGATCATCCATCCATCCATTTCCTACCGCTTGTCCCTTTTGGGGTCGCGGGGAGTCAGTGGAGCCTATCTCAGCTGCATTCGGGCGGTAGGCGGGGCACACCCTGGACAAGTCGCCATCTCATATAAGATGTAATTGTGACAGATTGTAGCCAAAGGCTAATTTCTATCCGTAGTCCCCAGCAGTTTCTGGTATATACAACACAGATGTGGACATGGATGATGTCAGGTTTCAGGACCTCAAAAGCATACAAATAATATCTAGCTCATCAAACTCTCCATTCTATAAAGACATTCATCATTAATGTGTAGTTTTCTGATCTTACCAGCTTGTAATGAACAAAGACATGATGAGGCATATAGTAACATCTGTTATCTTCTGTTGCATCATTCCATTGAAGAATACTTGCCTTTCCACTAACTCACCAATGCCCCCTGGTGGAGAAATGGAGATGCAACTTCCAACATGGACGTTTATCACATGACACAAACCAGGGGTCGGCAACCGAAAATGTTAAAAGAGCCATACTGGAGCAAAAATACAAACACATCTGTCTGGAGCCACAACAAATTAAAAGCCATATTACATACTGATAGAGTGTCCTGAGATATGAATTAAAGTATTAAAGGAAACTAAACAACCTCAATATACAAACCCCTATTCCATATAAGTTGGGAAATTGTGTTAGATGTAAATATAAAAGGAATACAATGATTTGCAAATCATTTTCAACCCATTTTCAATTGAATGCACTACAAAGACAAGATATTTGATGTTCAAACTCATAAACTTTATTTTTTTTTGCAAATAATAATTACCTTAGAATTTCATGGCTGCAACACGTGCCAAAGGGAAAGGGCATGTTCACCACTGTGTTACATCAATCAATCAATCAATCAATCAATGTTTACTTATATAGCCCTAAATCACTAGTGTCTCAAAGGGCTGCAAAAACCACTACGACATCCTCGGTAGGCCCACATAAGGGCAAGGAAAACTCACACCCAGTGGGACATCGGTGACAATGATGACCCAGTGGGAAGTCGGTGACAATGATGACTATGAGAACCTTGGAGAGGAGGAAAGCAATGGATGTCGAGCGGGTCTAACATGATACTGTGAAAGTTCAATCCATAATGGATCCAACACAGTCGCGAGAGTCCAGTCCAAAGCGGATCCAACACAGCAGCGAGAGTCCCGTTCACAGCGGAGCCAGCAGGAAACCATCCCAAGCGGAGGCGGATCAGCAGCGCAGAGATGTCCCCAGCCGATACACAGGCAAGCCACCGGATCGGACCGGACCCCCTCCACAAGGGAGAGTGGGACATAGAAGAAAAAGAAAAGAAATGGCAGATCAACTGGTCTAAAAAGGGAGTCTATTTAAAGGCTAGAGTATACAAATGAGTTTTAAGGTGAGACTTAAATGCTTCTACTGAGGTGGCATCTCGAACTGTTACCGGGAGGGCATTCCAGAGTACTGGAGCCCGAAATGAAAACGCTCTATAGCCCGCAGACTTTTTTTGGGCTTTGGGAATCACTAATAAGCCGGAGTCCTTTGAACGCAGATTTCTTGCCGGGACATATGGTACAATACAATCGGCAAGATAGGATGGAGCTAGGCCGTGTAGTATTTTATACGTAAGTAGTAAAACCTTAAAGTCACATTTTAAGTGGACAGGAAGCCAGTGCAGGTGATCCAGTACAGGCGTAATGTGATCAAACTTTCTTGTTCTTGTCAAAAGTCTAGCAGCCGCATTTTGTACCAATTGTAATCTTTTAATGCTAGACATGGGGAGACCCGAAAATAGTACGTTACAGTAATCGAGACGAGACGTAACAAACGCATGGATAATGATCTCAGCGTCTTTAGTGGACAAAATGGAGCGAATTTTAGCGATATTACGGAGATGAAAGAAGGCCGTTTTAGTAACGCTTTTAATGTGTGCCTCAAAGGAGAGAGTTGGGTCGAAGATAATACCCAGATTCTTTACCGTGTCGCCTTGTTTAATTGTTTGGTTGTCAAATGTTAGAGTTGTATTATTAAATAGAGTTTGGTGTCTAGCAGGACCGATAATCAGCATTTCCGTTTTTTTGGCGTTGAGTTGCAAAAAGTTAGCGGACATCCATTGTTTAATTTCATTAAGACACGCCTCCAGCTGACTACAATCCGGCGTGTTAGTCAGCTTTAGGGGCATGTAGAGTTGGGTGTCATCAGCATAACAGTGAAAGCTAACACCGTATTTGCGTATGCGTACATCACCTATTCTTTTAACAACACGCAATAAACGTTTGGGAACTGAGGAAACTAATTGTTGAAACTTTGAAAGTGGAATTCTTTACCATTCTTGTTTTATGTAGAGCTTCAGTCGTTCAACAGTCAGGGGTCTCCGCTGTCGTATTTTACGCTTCGTAATGCGCCACACATTTTCGATGGGAGACAGGTCTGGACTGCAGGCGGGCCAGGAAAGTACCCGCACTCTTTTTTTTTTTTACGAAGCCCCGCTGTTGTAACACGTGCTGAATGTGGCTTGGCATTGTCCTGTCGAAATAAGCAGGGGCGTCCATAAAAAAGACGGCGCTTAGATGGCAGTATATGTTGTTCCAAAACCTGTATGTACCTTTCAGCATTAATGGTGCCTTAACAGATGTGTAAGTTACCCATGTCTTGGGCACTAATGCACCCCCATACCATCACAGATGCTGGCTTTTGAACTTTGCGTCGATAACAGTCTGGATGGTCCGGATGACACGATGTCGAGGGATTTTTAATCACTGCTATGCTGAAATTATAACTAATATTGATACTGTTGTTGATAATATTCATTTTTGTTTCACTACTTTTGGTTTGTTCTGTGTCGTGTTTGTGTCTCCTTTCAATTGCTCTGTTTATTGCAGTTCTGAGTGTTGCTGGGTCAGGTTTGGTTTTGGAATTGGATTGCATTGTTATGGAATTGCTGTGTATTGCTTTGTTGGATTGATTTAAAAAAAAAAAAAAAAGGAGAATCGAATCTGAACGTGAGAATCGCGATTCGTATTCAAATCGATTTTTTTCCCCACACCCTTATTGTATATATATTAGGGGTGTAACGGTACACAAAAATTTTGGTTCGGTACGTACTTCGGTTTAGAGGTCACGGTTCGGTTCATTTTCGGTACAGTAAGAAAACAACAAAATATCAATTTTTGGGTTATTTATTTACCAAATTTGTAAACAATGGCTTTATCCTTTTAACATTGGGAACACTATAATAATTCTGCCCACGTTAATCCACATTAAACTGCCTCAAGTTGTTGCTTTGATTAAATAAAATGAGAAAACCTTTTTTCTACATATAAAAAGTGCAACATTAAACAGTTTCAAGTCAACTCATCATGCTTAATTTATTACAGCATTTGAGAAGCCTGTAGTTGAGTTTTATTATGTAAATGTTATAGTTTTATCAAGATGTGATAGCAGGGACCCTGCCATTCAAAACTAGGCTGTTACATTACTAATGATTCATGTAACTATAGCTGAAAAAATAGTAATATAGCAACACAATGGAGTTCAATGAAATAACAGATAGGGCTTTGCTGCCTCTAGCACACACGCACACACACACCCGTGCGCGCGCACACACACGCACGCACGCACCTATGCGCGCACACACACACACACACACACCGCAAAATGAGTTAACGTTACGCTAAAAGCTAATTAGCCTTCTCCTCAAGCCAGAACTGCGAGCGAGCTGAGCTGCAATTACGTTTCTAGAAGGACAACGGACTCATAGTGATGTTTGTAATAGTTGTGACTGGGAAGTGTTTTTTATGATTTGGGGAGAGTCCGCTGTCCGCTGCTCCACTGCTAAACGAATATTTGCTCGACGCTGAAGCATTGACTACATCGCTCTGATTACGCCCTGCTGATTGGCTGTTCCATCGCTCTGAATACGCACTGCTGAATGGCTTTGTATGTACCCAATCAGATGGTTGTGTGGGCGGGACAATGCTTGCTGCTCAGACAGAGGCAGAAAGCAGAGCAGCTTGTGAAGACTTATTCTTACAAACTCGTTCGATACGCCCATGTGCCAAACCAAAACCCCCGTACCAAAACGGTTCAATACAAATACCGTACAAGTACCGTTACACCCCTAATATATATATATATATATATATATATATATATATATATATATATATATATATACACACACACAGCCCGGGCCCCGGCCAAATTTTTTTAACTCATTGCGGCCCCCGAGTCGAAAAGTTTGGGAACCCCACCACCTTTCTTAATACAAAGTTATATGAATAAAAAAATGATAAAAGAAATGTAAGCCTGGGATATTTTCGTTCCTTCTTGGGTACACATGTGATATAATGAACTTAATCGCTCCTCTTGCCAGTTGTTACTGTTAACCACATGTTATACTATGAAAATAATATATATTTTTGCAAGTTTGATAGAATTTTCTGTTATCCTACAGCCTCCAAATACCGGCCCACCGCCTTTGCCAAGCTCCTCTCTTCCAGAGGGTTATTATGAGGAAGCCGTCCCTTTAAGTCCAGGGAAAGCCCCAGAATACATCACTTCTAGTAAGTGCGTCATGACATATGCAACACATAGTTGTTTTTTTATTTTGCTCATTTTGACCCTTTTTTTTTTTTGCCAGACTTTGATTCCGACGCAATGAGCAGCTCCTACGAGTCGTACGATGAGGAAGAGGAGGACGAAAAAGGTCTGAAGACGCGCCACCAGTGGCCGTCTGAGGAGGCGTCCATGGATCTGGTGAAGGACGCCCGCATCTGCGCATTCCTACTGCGTAAGAAGCGTTTTGGACAGTGGTCTAAGCTCCTCTGCGTCATTAAAGATAACAAACTTCTGGTGAGTGCGACACTACCTACAGTATGTTCTAAGGGTGTAACGGGTAGGTAATTAAACCTATGAAGAGTTATTCATGTTACAATGTTGGATTGTCCTGTTAAGAAATGGCAAAAGGTCAAATCAACAGGTTGCACACCCTTATGGATGCCTCTGCCCGCAGTGTTCTGCAGTCTTTTTTACAGATTGCCTGCATTGTGATTTGACAGTAAGGTGGGCGTACTTATTTGGACATTAAAGGGGCCCTACACATATTTGCCAAACTTCCCGATATTTCAGTGCCCCTCCCGAAAATCTCCCGGGGCAACCATTCTCCCGAATTCCTCCCGATTCCCACCCGGATAACAATATTGGGGGCGTGCTTTAAAGGCACTGCCTTCAGCGTCCTCTACAATCTGTCGTCACGTCCGTTTTTCCTCCATACAAACAGCGTGCCGGCCCATTCCCATAATATATATAATATAAACATATAATATAAAGTTTACTAATATGGCCCTAAATCATGAGTGTCTCAAAGGGCTGCACAAGCCACAACAACATCCTCGGCTTAGATCCCACATCATGGCAAGGACAAACTCAACCCAATGGGACAATGAGAAACCTTGGAGAGGACTGCAGATGTGAGGACCCCCCGGGCGACCGGTGCAACGGACGTCGAGTGGATATAGCATAATATAGTGAGAGTCCAGTCCATAGTGGGGCCAGCAGGAGACCATCCCGAGCGGAGGCGGGTCAGCAGCACAGAGACGTCCCCAACCAACGCGCAGACGAGCTGTCCACCCTGGGTCCAGACTCTGGACATTCAGCACTTCATCCGACGAGTTGAGTTTATACCAAAATGGATGATACAGCAGAGGATTGGGAGAATGTCATGTGGTCAGATGAAACCAAAATAGAACTTTTGGGTATAAACTCAACTCGTCGTGTTTGGAGGAAGAAGAATACTGAGTTGCATCCCAAGAACACCATAACTACTGTGAAGCATGGGGGTGGAAACATCATGCTTTGGGGCCGTTTTTCTGCTAAGGGGACAGGACGATTGATCCTTGTTAAGGAAAGAATGAATGGGGCCATGTATCGTGAGATTTTGAGCCAAAACCTCCTTCCATCAGTGAGAGCTTTGAATGGTTGACCAAATACTTATTTTCCACCATAATTTACAAATGAATTATTAAAAATTCCTACAATGTGAATTCCTGGATTTTTTTTTTTCACATTCTGTCCTTCACAGTTGAAGTGTACCTATGATGAAAATTACAGACCTCTGTCATCATTTTAAGTGGGAGAACTTGCACAATCAGTGGCTGACTAAATACTTTTTTGCCCCACTGTATATTCGGGCACAAAAATATGAGGTTCTGGATCATCATTTGTCCCAGCCAGAATCCATGCAGTTGCGCACCTTTTGTCACTTAAGCACATTGGAGCCCTAAAAAAGGACCTGTATTCTACCCTGTTTTCGTCCAGTGTACCGTATTTTTCAGATTATAAGTCGCTCCAAAGTATAAGTCGAACCAGCCGAATATGCATAATAAAGAAGGAAAAAAAACATACATAAGTCGCATTTTTGGGGAAAATTTAATTGATAAAATCCAACACCAAAAATAGATATAGTAAAGGAATTTAAAAATAAATAAAGAATAGTGATTGGCGTTTTCTGCCGCATATTTCACTACTCCCAGCTTGTAACCTGCCGTATATGATTTCCTTTTCAGAAACCGTTTTTGTTCAGCCCTTCTCAGTTTTTATAAGTTACCGCCATGCTTGCCAACCTTGAGACCTCCGATTTCGGGGGGTGGGGAGGGCCGGGGTTGGGGACGCCGTCGCGGGTGGGGCGGAGGCGTGGTTAAGAGGGGTGGCGTATAATTCACAAACTCAAGTATTTCAGATATATTTCATATATATGTATTTATATATATATATATGTGTATGAAATACTTGAATTTAAGTGAATTCTAGCTATATATATTTATTTTATTATATATATAAATAAAAGAAGGTTGAATTTCCGACGGCACCTATCAAATACACAGCAATAAAAACACAGTTTTTCTACTAAATGTACTGTGCTTGCTGGGTACTGAAAAACAACAACAACACTTACCTTTCACCATTTGAGTAACCTTTGTTCTGCCATTTGCGTACTGGCGAGCGATCTCCGAATCCGGGAACATCCTTTACGGATTTGTTGTAGACATCCGCAAATGAGAACGGAATGTTGCTTCCAGCTATCAGCATAGCCATCTTTGTCTCAGCATGATACACCATCGGGTCTCCGTTTTGCAATATGGGCCATAATACTGGGTTGTGAACGATGCTGCGCTGCGGACGCTTTCTGCTTTGCTGACTGACCGTTCATGACTGAGTAGTTCAATGGAGAAGTATGTTCTACAAAATTTACAGGCAACATACCCCTTCCCCTTCAAACTCTCCTGGATAAACTGAAATTCTTGTTTCCAATCGTTCTGGAACTTGCAAGAGTATTTTTTCATTTTGCTCGTCAAAGGTGTAATATATTGGGTTGGAGTCAATAACCAGGCGACGTGATGAAGTTACGTATCTTTAATGTGGGCTTCAGAACAGACATTCTATTCTATGTACAGTAGATGGCAGTATTGTCCTGTTTAAGAGGGTCACAACATTGAGTCAGGTTCTCATGGAGCTGGAGTGGGCGTGGCCTCCAGCTCTGTCTGAATTTCGTGAGATTTTCGGGAGAAAATTTGTCCCGGGAGGTTTTCGGGAGAGGCGCTGAATTTCGGGAGTCTCCCGTAAAATCCGGGAGGGTTGGCAAGTGTGGTTACCGCCAAAATTGGAATGATCAATTTTCATAGTTACGGAAGTAGTAGAAGGTAGCATCTTTTTTTTTTCCACAATGCACTTCTGCCATGACCCGCTCCCACCAAATTTTGATTGGTTGACGTGTGTGTGTGTGAAGATTGCTGATATACACCTAGTCTCTTACGTGAATGAGATCAATAATATTATTTGATATTTTACGGTAATGTGTTAATAATTTCACACATAAGTCACTCCAGAGTATAAGTCGCACCCCCGGGCCAAACTATGAAAAAAACTGCGATTTATAATCCAAAAAATATGATACTCGGGTGCACAAAAGAGGTGCATTTGCTCATGCATTAAGCAGCTAGGAAAGCCTATACTGTAGCTGCAGACTCAATATCAAGTTTCTGCCCTGTATATAATCAGAAAATGTAAAAATGTAGTCATTCTTACTTAAGAAATGTAAAAAAAAAACGGTTGTAAGCGTACAGAAAGTACTTTTAAAACAGTTGCATTATTATTATTATTTTTTTATCATTACAAGTCAGGCTCTGCCTCCCCTGACTGCATGTCCCTTGTACTATCTTCTGTCCCGATAATATGTCATGAAGATGCCCCATTTTTTCTTCATTCTATAGTGTTATAAATCGTCCAAAGACCACACCCCCCAGATGGAGCTGACGCTGACGGGTTGCAGCATCACCCATGTCCCCAAAGACGGCAAGAAGAAGAGACACGAGCTAAGGATTGTCCACCAGGCGGCGGATGCACTGGTGCTGGCCGTCCAGAGTAAAGAACAGGCAGACCAGTGGCTCAAGGTAAAGTCTTTACATTACATATGTATATTTATTTATTCTTCTTTTATAAAGTTTTTATAATTGATAAAAAAAATATATATATTATTACAAGATCCTGTGTTAAGTTTGATGAAGGGGAAGAAGACGGCACAACAACTAAAGATCAAACTCAATGAGTTTATTGCTTGATGATTACGTGGGATGTGTATGCTACTATGTGTTTGAATGTAAAACTATGGGCAGGAATTAACCGTATGTAAATACCGTAGGGTGTGTTGAAGTGCGCGTTGGATGGTGGCGTTCGATTCCAGAGGGATATAGCAAAGAAGTCTGATGTCTGAGCGGGGTCGTGGGGCAGGAGAGGGGCGTCCAAAAGTCCAAGCGTGGTATCGGTGGATCAAGAGAGGCAATCAGGGTCCAGAGAAAATGGCAGCAGCAGAGGTACACAGCAAAATCTGAGACACGAGGCTGTGGGGGAAGTGAGACGCAACAAAGGATCAGGACAGGACACGAGGGAGACAAGCAAAACGAGAGAGCGCAGACGGGAAGTCAGAGACGTGAGGCTTACTGTGTACAGGGCTACGTTCCGACGAGGAGAAGTCAGCGGCGAGGGTGGTTATCCTGCCGTCTATCATCAACACCAGGTGCGTCAGTCACTGAACGAGCTGGATTGTTAGCCACGGCTACATCCCCGGCATCAACACACTCTTGTTGTTGTTATGCTCCGCTCGCAGCGGTTTGATGAGGTCATCAAGCGTCGCCAGTAAATCTCTCATGCTGCAGTCGTCAACTCCTGTGTTGTGTGTGTGGGGAAAGGGGAGAGGTGAGGGGCTGCTGACTGGGAACATTTCCGTGTTTTACCGGATATGTATCGCTCCGTACAAGGCCGTTTTAAAAAGTAATTGATTTTACTTTTTAAAACCGATACCGACAATTTCCGATTTCACATTTTAAATACTTTATCGGCAGATAATATCAGCAGGCCGATATTATCGGACATCTCTACTAGGGGTGGTATTGTCACGATATTAAAGCTACGGTACAATATTATTGGGGTATTGTCAAATAACAAATAGAGATGGCTCTGTAAAAATGTCACAGTATCAGGAATGTATAGGATAGACTTTATTCATCCCACAATGGGGAAAATGATGTGGTTGCAGTGCAGATACAAAAAGTCCACAAAAACAAGCTAAAAAAACACCACGCTGTTCAACCAGAGGGAAACATGAAAGAACATCAAATACAATTAAAAAAAAAAACACAAAACTGATTCAGAATTTCTAGGCGCAGTCAGGGCATTGAGGGAATCTGGTTTGGTGGCTGCAGGATGAGGTCTCTGCTTTTTGCAGATGATGTGGTCCTGATGGATTCATTTGGCCAGGATCTTCAGCTCTCACTGGATCGGTTCGCAGCCGAGTGTGAAGCGAGTAGGATGAGGTTCTCGCCCGGAAAATGGTGGAGTGCCATCTCCGGGTTGGGGAGGAGATCTTGACCTAAGTGGAGGAGTTCAAGTACCTCTGAGTTTTGTTCACGAGTGAGGGAAGAGTGGATCGTAAGGTCGACAGGTGGATCGGTGCGGCGTCTTCAGTAATGCGGACGCTGTATCGATCCGTTGTGGTGAAGAAGGAGCTGAGCCGGAAGGCAAAGCTCTCAATTTATTGGTCGATCTACGTTCCAATCCTCACCTATAGTCATGAGCTTTATAAGAGGGTTATGACCGAAAGGACAAGATCACGGGTACAAGCGGCCAAAATGAGTTTCTTCCGCCGGGTGGCGGGGCTCTCCCTTAGAGATAGGGTGAGAAGCTCTGTCATCCGGGAGGAACTCAAAGTAAAGCCGCTGCTCCTCCACATCGAAAGGAGCCAGATGAGGTGGTTCAGGCATCTGGTTAGGATGCCACCCGAACGCCTCCCTAGGGAGGTGTTTCGGGCACGTCCGAACTGCAGGAGGCCACGGGAAAGACCGAAGACAAGTTGTCTCCAGGCTGGCCTGGGAACGGCTCAGGATCTGGACGAAGTGGCTGGGGAGAGTGAAGTCTTGGCTTCCCTGCTTAGGCTGGGATAAGCGAAAGAACATGGATGGATGGATCAGCCATCTGCCACTTCAGCGGCACCATTTTTTACATACAGCTACAAAAGTTAAACACAACGAAAAAGCAAAAAAATAGTGATATATAATGCATACGATTGCACCATGCATAGACAAACAACACAATAAAACACACCATTTTAACACCCACATATATTGTGGTGGCCTCTGCAGTGCTCCAGGGCATGGTCTTTCGGTGTGGGGCGCCAGGAACAGACTCAACAAAGCTCTCAACCAAATGTCCAGTCCGCTCGTTTGAGCGAGAATCTGTCCAGAGAGACTGAAGTGTCCGATACATGCTCAATAAGACAGGGCTCCGTGAAGCTCATCCATACCTTCCTCTGAATCTCCTCCGGTCTCTCCCCGCGGACTCCGGTGCCACGAACATCATAACAACACAAACATTCAACCACGCCGTAGGGGAGCGAGGCTTCAGCAAAGCCACAACTGAGAGAGCGACGACAAACATGAAGACGATAAGCATTTATTATTATCGCCTCACTTTATTGGTCAATTTTTCACGATTGGAATCATCAAAGTGACATTATATAAATGCCCTCAATAGTTATTGGCCACCAATCATATAGTGCAGGGGTGTCAAGCTTGGTTTCATTGGGGGCCACATCGCACTTATGGCCGCCCTCAGAGCGCCACTTGTAACAGTGAATTATATATACATTTTAAATTGCTTCATTACACAATTATTTATTGTTATATATTTTACGTACTCTGTAAGAAAAATATGTAGATTTTAAAGTAAAGTTCAGTCGCGAAAATTTTACCATAAAATGTAGCATGTTTATACTGTGAATGTGGGAAAACCGTACCATTGTTTTACTGTAAAACCTATGGTCGTTGTTTTTACGGTGTAGTACTGTAAATGGAAAAACAATATTACACATTTTTTTGTTTCGTGTTTTTACGGTAAAATTCTGGCAACGGAGCTACCATTTTTTACCGAAAAATATGTTTAACATTGTACAACTTGATGGATGAATTGCTTTAAAATCATGAGTCAAGCAGATATTTACGTAACTTTTTTTGATCTTAGGAACGTGTGATAATATTTTTGTTGCAATATTAGGTTAAAATATGAAATTGCTGTTAAGAAACAAATAGACGCATGGTAATTCCAGGGCTTTGCGGGTGTTACGAGTGTACAGAAGGAGGAGACTGCACAGACAGGAGGAGCGTTGTTCAACTCTATTTTATTTATATATATATATGTATATATATATATACACACAGACACACACACACAAAATAATAATATTAATAAACAAGAGAATGGAGTGTGATTAAGTCCAAGAGTGTATGGGGTGCAACTATGTGTAGGAATTAATGAGTATTGAGTGAGAGGTGAGGAAGTCCAAGGGGGTACAAGTCAAGCTCGGAGGTCCGTGAGCAGGCAGGAAGCCGGGGGCTATAGCGAGGCGTCGAAGGTCCGTGTCAAGGCGGGAGGTCGAGAACCAAATGGGGCAGCCAGAAAACCAGAGAGGAACACAGGGGAGACACACAGCTCGTCACATGGGAACGGAGGTTTGCTGCTGGAATAACACGACACAGGACAACGCACAATGAAACACAGAAGAGGAGAAAACACAGAGAGGGAGAGCATGATACGAGTAAGCTTACTGTACTAAACAGGTAGCTACGTTCTGGCCCAGTAGCCCAAGAAACTCATCAACGACAGGTGTGTAGATGGCTGATTGATTGCAGCCGCCGTCTGCAGCAGGAGAAGAGCTTCCAGATGTCCTATAACTGTAACCAGAAGAACAGAGAGATCAAAAGTCCAGGGAGGGTGGAGGGGTGAACTGATGTTGGGTCGCCAGCCCAAGTGTCCCCAAATCCACCGGAGACAAGTCTGGTGGTGACGGCGAGTAGAACGCCGCTGCAGCAGGCGATGTGGGCAATCACGGAACAGCCACTTCTTTAGCCGACGTGAGTGGCTCCAGAACCACAGCAGCCTAAGAGTTCTACACCAACGTCCTGTGCTTCGCTGCTGTCGGCGCAAAAAAACGTCCATGCAATGGCAACAGAGGGCACCTTATGCGGGCGCCTGATGGCCGCCTGTGCGACCGGCCAGCCGGAGGTCTTTATGCTGGAGACGAGGAGGATGGGTGCGCTGTGGAGAGGTCCGAGAAGTTTGATGTCGTCGGAGTCCGAGACAAGGAGGACGATGTCGTCGTTGTCCAAGATGAGGATGACAATGTCGTCGGAGTCCGAGACGAGTAGGACGATTTTGTCAGAGTTCAGGACAAGGAGAAAGATGTTGTCGAAGCCAGAGACGAGGAGGACGATGTTGTCAGAGTTCAGGACGAGGAGAAAGATGTTGTCTGAGTCCGAGACGAGGAGGACGATGTCGTCGTAGTCCAGGACGAGGAGGACGATGTCGTCGGCGTCCGGGACAAGGAGGACGATGTCGTCGGAGTCCAGGACGAGGAGGACGATGTCGGCGGCGTCCGGGACGAGGAGGACGATGTCGTCGGAGTCCGAGACGAGGAGGACGATGTCGTCGGAGTCCGAGACGAGGAGGACGATGTCGTCGGAGTCCGAGACGAGGAGGACGATGTCGTCGGAGTCCGAGACGAGGAGGACGATGTCGTCGGAGTCCGAGACGAGGAGGACGATGTCGTCGGAGTCCAAGGCTGAGACGAGGAGGACGATGTCGTCGGAGTCCAAGGCTGAGACGAGGAGGACGATGTCGTCGGAGTCCGAGGCTGAGACGAGGAGGACGATGTCGTCGGAGTCCGAGGCTGAGACGAGGAGGACGATGTCGTCGGAGTCCGAGGCTGAGACGAGGAGGACGATGTCGTCGGAGTCCGAGGCTGAGACGAGGAGGACGATGTCGTCGGAGTCCGAGACTGAGACGAGGAGGACTATGTCGTCGGAGTCCGAGACGAGGAGGACGATGTCGTCGGAGTCCGAGACGAGGAGGACGATGTCGTCGCAGCCGTGGAGCAGAAGCGGGCGCTGGCCATGGTGCTGACACGGGGACCAGTCTGGGTGCTGGTGCTGGTACGGGCGCAGTTGGGAGAGTGGCCGTGCCAGCAACCTGAGGGTTCCTGGTTCGATCCCCACCTACTACCAACCTCGTCACGTCCGTTGTGTCCTTGAGCAAGACACTTCATCCTTGCTCCTGATGTGTCGTGGTTAGCACCTTGCATGGCAGCTCCCGCCGTCAGTGTGTGAATGGGTGAATGTGGAAATAGTGTCAAAGTGCTTTGAGTACCTTGAAGGTAGTTAAGCGCTATACAAGTAGAACCCATTTACATTTACCAGATACTTACAAGCAGACGCAGTGTGTAGACAGAAAAGGGAAAATGGACGCATTTTGCCCTAAAAACTGAGGATTAAGATGAAGCTATAACACTAGAACACCCTCAGGAATAGGTGCTTTAAGACATGGCTAGCTAGCTAGCAGCAAACATCCATCCGCAGTCGGCAGTGTTTTAGCTACTTCTAAATCACTAATCCTCGCCTTCATGGCGACAAATGAAGTAAGTTTCTTACTAGTATCATCCCTGCAGGACGAGAAATAGCTAAACATGCTTCACTATACACCGTAGCTCACAGGCGTCACAATGTTAAACACCATAGGTGGATCTACACCTGACATCCACTGTAATGATACCAAGTACAAGAGCGTATCTAGTCGATACTATCGTCACAAAATCTTTTTTCCTTTTTTTAAAATTAATTTTATGTTTATAAACTCAGTAAATACGTCCCTGGACACATGAGGACTTTGAATATGACCAATGTATGATCCTGTAACTACTTGGTTCCGGATCGATGCCTAAATTTGTGCTATCATCTAAAACTAATGTAAAGTATTCAAACCACAGATGAATACAGTAAGTGATTATTACATTTTTACATAAGTGTAGATAGAACATAAACAGTAAATGAACAAGTAGATTAATAATTTATTTTTACAGATTGTCCCTCATAATGTTGACAAAATAATTTTTTTAAGTTTTTTTTTTAATTTTACCGGTCCCGGAATATCCCTAAAAAAAAGCTTTAAAGTGCTTGATTTTCGCTACTTGCGATGCGACTGTCCATTTCCTTGTGACGTCATACAGTGCTGCCAATACAAACAAACAATGGCGGATACCACAGCAAGATAGAGCGACATTAGCTCGGATTCAGACTCGGATTTCAGCGGCTTAAGCGATCCAACAGATTACGCATGTATTGAAACAGATGGTTGGAGTATGGAGGCAGATAGCGAAAACGAAATTGAAGAAGAAACTGAAGCTATTGAGCGAATAGCTATTGACGCTATTCATAGCCATAGCATGGCCGAATAGCTGCGTTAGCATCGCCGGTAAAATGTGCGGACCAAACGATCAGGACTTTCGCATCTTGTGATAATGGAGCAACTTAAATCCTTCGATTGGTAAGTGTTTTTTTCGCATTAAATGTGGGTGGAAGGAAACGTGATATAGTTGCAAATGCATCTGCAGGTTATCCATACATCTCTGTGCCATGTCTGCTTTAGCACCGCCGGTAAATAGCATGTTAGCATCGATTAGCGTAACATGTTAGCATTGTATTAGCTGGCAGTCAACATCAACAAAACTCACCTTTGTGATTTTCTTGACTTTATTGTTGCAAATGCATCTGCAGGTTATCCATACATCTCTGTGCCATGTCTGTCATCGCCGGTAAAATGTGCAGACACTCCGGCACATTCAATGGGGGTCTGGCGACAGACACATTCGCATCTTCGTGCCAGTGGTGCAACTTGAATCCCTCCCTGTTAGTGTTGTTACACCCTCCGACAACATACCGACGAGGTATGATGTCTCCAAGGTTCCAAAAAATAGTCGAAAAAACTGAAAATAACAGAGCTGAGACCCGGTGTTTGCAATGTGTTGAAAATGAAAATGGCGGCTGTATTACCTCGGTGACGTCACGTTCTGACGTCATCGCCACAGAGCGATAAACAGAAAGGCGTTTAATTTGCCAAAATTCACCCATTTAGGGTTCGGAAATCGGTTGAAAAAATATATGGTCTTTTTTCTGCACCATCAAGGTATATATTGACGCTTACATAGGTCTGGCGATAATGCTCCCCTTTAAGGACAAAATTGGAGTAAGAAACATATGTTTAATGTACCGTAAGATTTTTTGTTAAAATAAAGCCAATAATGCCATTTTTTTGTGGTCTCCATCGTTTAGAAAAGTATTGAAATGTATCGGAAAAATAACGTAATCCATTTTGGTATTGGGACATATCTTGTCAGTCCTGGTGGCTTTTGTCTTTCTGGCCAATTTCTCTGTGTTCAGGTTGTGTTTCTGTGGTGTATCTATTCATTCATTTAGTAGTTTTTATTAAACTGACAATAAAGTTAAAGTACTGCGTTTGACCCATCCCCTTGTTCCATCCCCTGGGAGGTGAGGGGAACAGTGAGCAGCAGCGATGGCCGCGCTCAGGAATCATAAGTATCAATAGTAGATTTTTGAACATTTGTTAATTGATATTAATCGTCACATCGTGATGCATTTAAGAATTGATGTTGGCACACTCCAAATGTCGACAGTAGTCACCATCCTGTTGATTTTTGTATTCTGTCAACTTTTTAGATCATGAGAGAGCTGTGCGGAAGTGGGACGACTGAACTGGATCGCTCCGGATCGCCTGTCTACAAGTCAGAGCTGGAAAAGGTGAAACTTAACGCGTTTGTGCATATTTTAGTGAGGCTTTGTACACTTTAAACCCGATGTAAAGTGCTATACACTACTATATATCAAATAAACCCAAAAACCGGGTAAGGAATTAACTCCTTTATTAACAAGACAAACCGTCCTGGAGGAAGAGGTTATGCCAACATACGCACACACAGAAGTTCCTTTGGTGCCCTCACAAACTGATCTGAAATCACAAAAATCCTTAACTTTGACAAACATATTGCCACAAGAATGAAACTTTTCAAAAGTAAAATTCACTTTAGCTTATCGTCGGCGAATGTGCAGCTGACTGGAGGGTAAATGGGAGGAGGCAGAGTGTGTGTATGTGTGTGTGTGTGTGTGTGTGTGTGTGCGCGTGCGTGCTTGCGTGCGTGCGTGCGTGTTTTCAATGTTGTTTGGAAAAATTTGTGTATCTGCTGTATCAATTCAATTAACTGTTTGAATATTGGATTTGTGGGTTCCCTGTAGGGCTGGGCAATATGGCCTTTTTTAATATCTCAATATTTTTAGGCCATATCACGATACATGATATATATCTCAATATTTTGCCTTAGCCTTGAATGACACACTTGATGCATATAATCACAGCAGTATGATGATTCTATGAGGTTGCGACTTGTCCAGGGTGTACCCCGCCTTCCGCCCGATTGTAGCTGAGATAGGCGCCAGCGCCCCTCCGCCACCCCAAAAGGGAAGAAGCGGTAGGAAATGGATGGATTGATGATGATTCTATATGTCTACATTAAAACATTCATGTTCATACTGCATTAATATATGCTCATTTTAAATCACAACTAAGTCAATTGACCAAAACTGTATTTATTAAACAGTTATTAAGCAGTGGCACAAACATTCATGTCATTTCAAAACAGAAAGTGCAAGATTGTCAGAGATATTTTAAAACAAGTTATGAGTGCACTTTTGTGCATGATGTCACTAAGATGACATATCAAAAAAACACTAAATTAAAGTGCACTCTTTGTACAGAACGCCACTACAATAGTTTAAAACAAATAAAGTGCACTTTTGTGCATGGTGTCACACAAGATATTTCAATAACTGTCAAATAAAAATGAGCTGCATAATAGAAAATCAAATCGCTATGTGGGAGGTTACTGTGGACATTATTTCCTTATGTTGTTGACAATTTTTTTTTTTTTTGTTCTGTCCATCTTCTCAGGCAAATCATATAGTTGACGTAGATGCCCATGTTCAGATTTAGTTTACAAAAGACAAGTGTAGGATACTTCTCTTGTTGCCTTATTTGAATTTGACTTTATTAAATGTATTTATATTATCGTTTGGTGCAGCCGGGCCGGAGCAGGAGGGGATAGAAAGAGAAAAAAAGGAAGACAGAGGGGGAAATTGTGGGGATAAGAGGGGGATTAGACAGAGAGACAAAAAAAACAACAGCATATACAACAATAACAACAACAACAATAGAACAACACCAGCACATACAATATGTACAAATATGATCGTAAAAGTGATAGCAAATAAGCAGTTAGTGAAATAAATAATATAGTAATGACAATGAGCATTTTTACACTAAAACTGGAGCAATACAAATACCAATAGAAAAAGCGCTATTGATCATGAACAAAACCAATAGTTTACCTCTATTATCAAAAATACAGTTTTTCAAATGCAACAATACGTATACATAATGATAGCTAGAAAGATAATAAAAAAAAAAAAAGGAATACCGAAAGATGAAAGGGAAGAGAGAGAGGCAACCTATATTAATCTTGTAGATTGTTATAGTAACAATGGGTTAAGCTCTGTCAATACGTGTTGACTATTTTTTTCATACGGTGTTGATGTGGAAATGGTTGCCTCTGCATTTTGTTGGTGTGGCACCGAACGGAAATGTTGACATGCAGAGTAAACACTCTCCATTCTCTAGCAGGTGACTTTTCAAATGATGCTACATAATAGCAATAATGCCACTTTTTGTAGCAAAGCTTTTGCCCCACACTTGACAAATTACGGTTGTCTGTTAGACATATTCCCACTTGAAGCCAAACCACCGCCAGACGATGCTGTTTTTCTTGGGAACTAATTCTTCCTTCATTTGTTACCAGATTTGTACCTTCTCTCTCGCGTATTACCCCTCGCACCACAGCTAAGGTTATCCATGCTGCTACCTCTCTGCTCTGCGAGGGGGTATACCTATGTGACGTTTGTAAAAAGGGGCGCTTGCTGTCTGTGAGAAGGAGAGACAACAGAGTCCTGCAGTGTAATGCCAGCAGCTAAAAGCAACTGCTTGAGAACGTATACTTGAATATCACGATATAGTCATTTTCTATATCGCACAGAGACAAACCCGCGATATATCGAGTATATCGATATATCGCCCAGCCCTAGTTCCCTATGTGCATTACCAGTAAAAATTATTACGCCTCTTTTCTGCAGAGGAAAGATATGATTTAAATATGTTTTACAGCTACTACTCCACACTTCTACACAGTGTGTTAGATATGGAAAAATTTGTGCATTATACAAAATATAAAATGTTTTAGAAATTCCTTCACTTTGTGTAAAACAGAAATAGTTTTACTTACTTTGTATCATTTATATGTGATTTCCATAACAAGTTTTAGTCAATCCTAACACCCAAAAACCTTAACACCTTCGTTCTTTTAATCTCAACTCTTGGTTTGTCATGTCTTTGTGATCATGTTTTGTTTGGTTGTGTTCTGTTGGTTTTTGGACTCTTTTTTTTCACTCTTGTTTTGTCACTCAGTGGCCTAGTGGGTAGAGTGTCCGCCCTGAGATCGATAGGTTGTGAGTTCAAATCCCGGCTGAGTCATACCAAAGACCTTAAAAATGGGACCCATTACCTCCCTGCTTGGCACTCAGCATTAAGGGTTCGAATTGGGAGTTAAATCACCATAAATGATTCCCGGGCGCGGCACCGCTGCTGCCCACCGCTCCCCTCACCTCCCAGGGGGTGATCTAGGGCGATGGGTCAAATGCAGAAAATAATTTCGCCACACCTAGTGTGTGTGTGACTATCATTGGTACTTTAACTTTAACTTATTAGTTTCACATGTAATGTGTTCGGACTCACGCACCTGTCACTAACCATGTCATTATTATTTAAGCCTGGTTTTTCAGTTGGTCGTTCTGGCGTCATTGATTGTTTCATGCTCGGTTCACTCTGTTTATGCGATCACTCTGCTTCATGCCATGTTTACTGCTTCATGCCATGTCATAGTTCATGCTGCTCTGCTCTTTTCTGTCCAAGTAAGTTTTGTTTATTCACGTCATGTTTAGCGAGTCTTTTGTTTCATGTCCATAGTTTTGCCTTTGTGGCAGTTTTTGTTTCTTAGCCAAGTTTGTTCTCCGCCTTGTGCGTGCCTTTTGTTTGCACTTTTTTTATAGATATATTAAAAAGTGTTTTGACCTTCACACCACGACCCGTCCAGTTCCTTTGCATTCTGGGAAAACAAACCACACCACAGTCCTCGTTACCACATGGTTGAGTGCTTCTTTATCGTGTTTCACGCCATCAAAAGAGGGTAGATATTGTGAGAGTGTTCCTTGAAAACCAGTGACAGGCTGAAATTTAAAAAAAGATATTCACGCATAAGGAAGAAGGTGAAGGGCGGTATAGCTCGGTTGGTAGCGTGCCCGTGCCAGCAACTTGAGGGTTGCAGGTTCGATTCCCGCTTCTGCCATCCTAGTCACTGCTGTTTTGTCCCTGTGCAAGACACTTTACCCACCTGCTCCCAGTGCCCCCCACACTGGTTGAAATGTAACATAGATATTGGGTTTCACTATGTAAAGCGCTTTGAGTCACTAGAGAAAAGCGCAATATAAATATAATTCACAAAAAAAAAGGAGAAGAGCATTTGAAAAGATAGTCGCTGCAATGATAGGCAAAACCTTAGAAGCAGCGTCCGGGAAACCAAAGTCTTTGGGATACGGGGGGATTATGGTTGCAAAGCTGAAACTTAAAGGAATTGACGTAAGGGCACCACCAGGAGTGGAGCCTGTTGCTTAATTTGACTCAACACGGGGAACCTTACCTGGCCCGGACACGGAAAGGATTGACAGATTTTATAATTTGTGTAATTTACAACAAAAAAATGTTCATACAGTTCGGGCAGGTTTGTCTCTGTGCGATATAGAAAATGACTATATATTGTTATATTCCAGTATACGTTCTCACGCAGTTGCTTTTAGCTGCTGGCATTACACTACAGGCTCTTCGCACTCTTTCCTGTCTCTCCTTCTAACAGACAAGCGCACCTTCTTACATACGTCACATACGTATACGCCCTCACGAAACAGAGAGGTAGCAGCATGGGTGACGTTAGCTGTGGTGCTAGTGGTAATACGAGAGGAAGAGGGTGCAAATCTGGTAACAAATTAAGGAAGAATTAATTTCCAAGAAAAACAGCAGGGGGTCCATCGTCTGGTGGTGGTTTGGCTTCAAGTGGGAATATTTCGAACAGACAACCATAATACAGTATGTCAAGTGTGGGGTAAAAGCTCTGCTACTAGGGGTGTAACAGTACACACAAATTTCGGTTTGGTACGTACCTCGGTTTAGAGGTCACGGTTCGGTTCATTTTCGGTACAGTAAGAAAACAACAAAATATAAATTTTGGGGTTATTTATTTGCCAAATGAGTAAACAACGGCTTTATCCTTTTAACATTGGGAACACTATAATAATTCTGCCCACGTTAATCCACATTAAACTGCCTCAACGTTTTGCTCGGATTAAATAAAATGACAAAACTTTTCTTCTACATATAAAAAGTGCAACATTTACCAGTTTCAAGTCAACTCATCATGCTTAATTTATTACAGCATTTGGGAAGCCTGTAGTTGATTTTTATTATGTAAATGTTATATTTGTATCAACATGTGATAGCAGAGACCCTGCCATTCAAAACTAGGCTGCTACATTACTAATGATTCATGTAACTATAGCTGAAAAAATAGCACAATATCAATAGGAGAGACTATTCATCCCTGAACACCATGGAGTTCATGTAGGTTTTATGATGTACATACATTATTACATCAACTATCAGAGACAGAAACTCTTTATTTAACATAAAGTCCTTTTTTGCTGCTTCAACACACCTCAATCAACACTGTCCATAACACACACACACACACACACACATACACACACACACACCGCAAAATGAGCTAACGTTAAGCTACAAGTTAATTAGCCTTCACCTTAAGCCAGGACTGCGAGTGAGCTGAGCTGCAGTTTGTTTCTAGAAGATCAACGGGCTTATAGTGATGTTAGTAGTAGTAGTTGACTTGGAAGTGTTTGGTACAATTTGGGGAGAGTCCGCTGCTCACCTGCAAAACACATATCTGCTCGACGCGGAAGCGCTGACTAGATGCCCTCTGAATACGCACTGCTGATTGGGTGTTATCGCTACGGTTGTAACAAATCAGACGGTTGTGTGGGTGGGACAATGCTGGGTGCTGTGCAGGAGAAAGAG
Organism: Nerophis ophidion; assembly: GCF_033978795.1. Classification (NCBI taxonomy): domain Eukaryota; kingdom Metazoa; phylum Chordata; class Actinopteri; order Syngnathiformes; family Syngnathidae; genus Nerophis; species Nerophis ophidion. The sequence goes on along the minus strand of NW_026907074.1, from coordinate 193,256 downwards.
GCAGAACGGAGCGGAGCAGCTTATTAAGACTTAAGCATAGGCGTATAGGGGCGAAAGACTAATCGAACCATCTAGTAGCTGGTTCCATCCGAAGTGTCCCCCAGGACAGCAGGCTCGAGAATGTGCAGTTTTATCTGGTAAAGCGAATGATTAGAGGCCATGGGGCCGAAACGATCTCAACTTCATATGTTCGTGTGGAACTCGTTCGGTACTCCTCCGCACCGAACCGAAACGGTTCAATACAAATACACGTACCGTTACACCCCTAGTTGCTACAAAAAGTAGCATTACTGATAGTATATGGCATCATTTGAAAAGTCACCTGCTAGAGAATGAAGAGTGTGTACTCCGCATGTCAACATCTCCATTCGGTGCCACACGCCCACACCATCAAAATGCAGAGGCAAGCATTTCCAGATCAACACCGTATGAAAGAAATAGTCAACAACAGAAGGAGATAACGTCCGCAGTAACCTACCACATAGCGAAGGACATACACTATTTGATTTCCTAATATGCAGCTCATTTTTATTTGACAGTTATTGAAATATCTTGTGTGACATCATGCACAAAAGTGCGCTTTATTTGTCTTAAACTATTGTAGTGGCATTCTGTACAAAAAGTGCACTCTAATTTAGTGTTGTTTGATATGTCCTCATAGTGACATCATGCACAAAAGTGCACTCATAGCTTGTTTTAAAATGTCTCTGACAATCTTGCACTTTCCGTTTTGGAAATTACATGTATGTTTGTGCCACTGCTTAATAACTGTTTAATAAATACAGTTTTGGTCAATTGACTTAGGTGTGATGTCCCTCTCTGCATGAAAGTTTAGAAGGAGCATATTTTTAATGCAGTATGAAGAAGAAGGTTTTAATGTAGACACATAGAATCATCATACTGCTGTGATTATATGCATCAAGTGTTCATGCATCGAGATATATATCGTGCATCATTACATGGCCTAAAAATATCGAGATATTAAAAAAAGACCATATTGACCAGCCCTTCATACAGTACAGCCTGTTCACAGCCAGATTAGAGTTTCTTGTGAAAATGATGCAATATTTGGTTTGTAATTTTTTAATGGAAACATGCCAGCAAATCACAAAGGATACGAAAGACTTAGACTCTTGTTTGATTACTCAATGTATTATTACAACCAAGGAGAGAACTGGCTGTCACAGCCATATGTGACACAGAGTCAACCCGAGTCCTCCACAGTCCCTGGTGCCATTGTTGGAGTGACAGGAAGACATTGTGACTGCAAGAGGTGGCAAAATAATCGTTGATATGTGCAGTTGTATGGCCAGAAACGCAGAAACCCAGATTGTTTCGGTTGGATGAAGTCGCAGTACCATCTGTTGCCATCTTGTCCATCACATTTTAAGTGGCCTTTTATGTACATGCATATTCTAATCATATTGTAATATTTTTTTCACAGAAATTGTCATCCGACAAGCCGAGCTCAGATGGCGAAGCAACACCCGAAAACGGACACATGGACAAGGATAACGGTACATATTACAAACCCCGTTTCCATATGAGTTGGGAAACTGTGTTAAATGTAAATATAAACGGAATACAATGATTTGCAAATCCTTTTCAACCCATATTCAATTGAATGCACTACAAAGAAAAGATATTTGATGTTCAAACTCATAAACTTTATTTTTTTTTTGCCAATAATAATTAACTTAGAATTTCATGGCTGCAACACGTGCCAAAGTAGTTGGGAAAGGGCATGTTCACCACTGTGTTACATCACCTTTTCTTTTAGCAACACTCAATAAGCGTTTGGGAACTGAAGAAACTAATTGTTGAAGCTTTGAAAGTGGAATTCTTTCCCCTTCTTGTTTTATGTAGAGCTTCATTCGTTCAACAGTCCAGGGTCTCCGCTGTCATATTTTACGCTTCATAATGCGCCACACATTTTCGATGGGAGACATGTCTGAACTGCAGGCGGGACAGGAAAGTACCCACACTCTTTTTTTACGAAACCACGCTGTTGTAACACGTGCTGAATGTGGCTTGGCATTGTCTTGCTGAAATAAGCAGGGGTGTCCATGAAAAAGACGGCACTTAGATGGCTGCATATGTTGTTACAAAACCTGTATGTACCTTTCAGCATTAATGGTGCCTTCACAGATGTGTAACTTATCCATGCCTTGGGCACTAATGCACCCCCACACCATCACAGATTCTGGCTTTTGAACTTTGCGTCAATAACAGTCTGAATGGTTTGCTTCCCCTTTGATCCGGATGACACGATGTCAAATTTTTCCAAAAACAATTTGAAATGTGGACTCGTCAGACCACAGAACACTTTTCCACTTTGCATCAGTCCATCTTAGATGATATCAGGCCCAGAGAAGCCGGCGGCATTTCTGGATGTTGTTGATGAATGGCTTTCGCATAGTAGAGCTTTAACTTGTACTAACAGATGTAGCGACCAACTGTATTTAGTGACAGTGGTTTTCTGAAGTGTTCCTGAGCCCATGTGGTGATATCCTTTAGAGAATGATGTCGGTTTTTGATAAAGTGCCGTCTGAGGGATTGAAGGTCACGGTCATTCAGTGTTGGTGTCCGGCCATGCCGCTTAAATGGAGTGATTTCTCCAGATTCTCTGAACCTTTTGATGATTTTATGCACCGTAGATGTTGAAATCCCTAAATTTCTTGCAATTGCACTTTGAGAAATGTTGTTCTTAAACTGTTTGACTATTTGCTCACGCAGTTGTGGACAAAGGGGTGTACCTCGCCCCATCCTTTCTTGTGAAAGACTGGGCATTTTTTGGAAAGCTGTCATGGCACCCACCTGTTCCCAATTAGCCTGCACACCTGTGGGATGTTCCAAATAAGTGATTGATGAGTGTTCCTCAACTTTATCAGTATTAATTGCCACCTTTCCCAACTTCTTTGTCACGTGTTACTGGCATCAAATTCTAAAGATAAGGATTATTTGCAAAAAAAAAATGTTTATCAGTTTGAACATCAAATATGTTGTCTTTGTAGCATATTCAACTGTATACGGGTTGGAAATTATTTGCAAATCATTGTATTCCGTTTATATTTACATCTAACACAATTTCCCAACTCATATGGAAACGGGGTTTGTATCAGTAACCAGAACATTTTGTCAAGTTTAACCGTATAAATATATATATTTTTTTATGTCCAGGTAAAGGCAAGAAGAATTCCAAGTCGGATCAAAAGACCGGAACAGTTGGGAAGGGTGCCGGAATTAAGATCACTAAGATTATTGGTCTGGGCAAAAAGAAGCCTTCCATGGATGAGCAGACATCGTCAGCAGAGGAAGATGTACCATCATGTGGTAAGCAACGTCTTCAACTGTAATATAATGTACAATGTGTAAATTATTATTTAATTTTAGAGTTATCCCAATATTTTCTTTTAGGCTAGTACAGGGGTCGGCAACCCAAAATGTTGGAAGACCCATATCGGACTAAAAGTACAAAAAACTAATCTGTCTGGAGCCGCAAACAATTAATAGTCTAAAATATAAGTTGTGTAATGAAGGCAACACATGACGTAAGTGTCTATATTAGCTGTAATAACCTACTATCAAAATGACTTTAAAAGTCTTATATAAGTATTATAATGAAGTCAACACATGATGTGTCTATATTAGCTATAATATCCCACTATCAAAATGACTATGTGTCGCAGGCTGAAGCAAATCTTCATTGACCGAAATGTTGAAATTCAATATTTATTCTACACATTTTTACAATGTTATAAACCATTAGTAAATCAGAGGCTACTCAGAAGGTGAGATAACGCCTGGAAATTACTTTCTTTTAATTGCCAAATGTAGAGATGTCCGATAATATCGGACTGCCGATATTATCGGCTGATACATGCTTTCAAATGTGATATCGGAAATTATCGGTATTGTTTTCAAAAAGTAAAATTTATGACTTTTTAAACGCCGCTGTGTACACGGACGTAGGGAGAAGTACAGAATACCAATAAACCTTAAAAGTACTGCCTTTGCGTGCCGGCCCAATCCCATAATATTGACGGCTTTTCACACACACAAGTGAATGCAAGGCATACTTGGTCAACAGCCATACAGGCCACACTGTGAACCCACACCAAACAAGAATGACAAACACATTTCGGGAGAACATCCGCACCGTAACACAACATAAACACAACAGAACAAATACCCAGAACCCCTTGCAGCACTAACTCATCTGTGACACTACAATATACACCCCCTGCTATCTCCTACCCCCACCCACCTCATCCTCCCCATGCTCTCTCAGGGAGAGCATGTCCCAAATTCCAAGCTGCTGTTTTGAGGCATGTTAAAAAAAATAATGTACTTTGTGACTTCAATAATAAATATGGCAGTGCCATGTTGGCATTTTTTTCCATAATTTGAGATTATTTATTTTGGAAAACTTTGTTACATTGTTTAATGCATCCAGCAGGGCATCACAACAAAATTAGGCATGATAATTTGTTAATTCCACGACTGTGTATATCGGTATCGGTTGATATCGGAATTGGTAATTAAGAGTTGGACAGTATCAGATATCGGCAAAAAAGCCATTATCGGACATCTCTAGTCAAAGGTATTGATGTGTGTATCTAAGTTAAAGGAAACAGCAGGCTATCTTCTTCAATAGATTTATTACAATCTTGGGCAAGCTAGGTAATGTTTGCTGTGGTCTGGAACAACTCGGCACACAAACAACTATCTGAAATGCAGCCAATATTACGTACAGATAATGTGTCATGAGACATGCAAATCTAAATTATATACAATGAGGATGAAAGTAAAGGATATTAAATGAGCTTAGTAATGCAATATTTACATACAGTTTGCCTAAATAGTTAAGTGAATTATATTTACATGGCGCTTTTCTCTAGTGACTCAAAGCGCTATTTATTACATGGTGAAACCCAATATCTAAGTTACATTTAAAGCAGTGTGGGTGGCACTGGAGCAGGTGAGTTAAGTGTCTTGCCCAAAGACACAACAGCAGTGACTAGGATGGTGGAAGCGGGTATCGAACCTGGAACCCTCAAGTTGCTGGCACGGCCACTCTACCAACCGAGCTATACTGCCATACAGATAGATAGATAGATAGATAGATAGTACTTTATTCATTCCGTCAGGAGAGTTCCTTCAGGAAAATTACAATTTTCAGCACAATCCCATTCAAGATCAGACAAACATTACAGGGAGACAGAACAGGATCGCTGACGGGTCTGCCGGCTTCCAGCGCCCCTTACAAAAAAGATGACGTACAGGTAAACAAGGGGGGGGGGAGAAAAAAATAGAAGATTAAAATAAAATTAAAAATCGGTCTTAGCCTAGGCCCTGGAGTGGGGTTGCAGACTGAGGCCAAGGGAAAAAAAATATAAAACAACAGCAACTCATAGCCATAGTACACATCCCTCTTACACAAACATCAAAGAACACAGAGGACATTAAAGACATTAAAGCAGCAGATACAACCAAACACTTCTACATACAGCTATGAATAGAGTAAAAGAAACATATCCACTGTGGTGGCCTCTGCGGTGTTCCACGCCATCGTCCGCTGGGGTGGAGGGAGCATGGCCAGAGACAGAAGCAGACCCAACAAGGCAACCAAGACAGCCGACTCCACTCTCGGCCAGTGTCCAGTCCGCATGGATGAGCGAGGATACGTCCAAGGTGACTGAGGTGTCCGACACCTACTCGCCCAGTCAAGACACCGCGAAGCCTCTCCGTCCCAGTAGCTCAGTGCTAGCTCCACAGTCCTGTCCCCTCATCCGCATCTCCTCCAATACATCCAAACAGACTGTGGTGTAGCAGAGACCCAGCAGCTGGTCTCCATGGCCAAAAGGCTCCCAGGAGGCAGATCCAGAAGTCCACAAAAAAAAAGCACCACAGAGGTCACAAAAGTGCCACCCCTTGTCACACAGTCCCAAAGGGTCCCGGACCAAAATGCAAAAAAATATAATAACACATGAAAACAAGAGGGAAACACAAAAGGATGACACAAGAGCACAGAGCTCCTGCCTACAGCAGCCACTACAGCAGCGCCATCTTGGAAAAAAAAAATGGCAGTAGTGTATAGTTTATGGCGTTTCTCTGTTTTTGTTTTGCCCTAAAAAGTGTTAATACTGTATACTATTGTCCTTATTACACACCAGGTGTTGTAACGGGCATATTAGTTTTAGTTTGTATTAAGAAAATTTGGAGGTATTGAAATCGCCATGTTTAATTGCTAATGCTAGTCAGTAGCATGCCAATAGCAAAGCCAATGTATATCAGCATCAAGCTAGCGCATTTTTTGGAAAAGTAGACGCTTACTTAAGTTGGAGAGTTTTTTTGAGTCAATTTCTTTGTTAGAGATGAACATTGAACCATTAATTTGATTAAGGCCACACTCAGTGCTACTGGAGTGATCGGCAAGCACCGACCCAGGTACTAAAACATGACACTGTTGGATTTTACATGAATTGTTGAATGATTGGTGCCAGGATTTGATTAATGTAAAAAAAATACCAGATTTGGTACCCATTCCTACTGTATATTATCATTCATGCTCATATATCGAAATAATATGTTAGCATCTGCATCATCAAAATGACTTACTCGATCAACAGTACAAGGAAACAGTCTTAACAAAAACAGGCGATCTAATTTAATGTGTTTCTTACTAAATAAATATTATGCTATATAATATAATGTTATAATATTATCCATCCATCCCTCTTCTTCCGCTTATCCGATGTCGGGTCACGGGGGCAACAGCCTAAGCAGGGAAGCCCAGACTTCCCTCTCCCCAGCCACTTTGTCCAGCTCCTCCTGGGGGATCCCGAGGCATTCCCAGGCCAGCCGGGAGACATATTCTTCCCAACAAGTCCTGGGTCTTCCCCGTGGCCTCCTACCGGTCAGACGTGCCCTAAACACCTCCCTAGGGAGGCGCTAGGGTGGCATCCTGACCAGATGCCCGAACCACCTTATCTGGCTCCTCCCGATGTGAAGGAGCAGCGGATTTACTTTGAGCTCCTCCTAAATGGCAGAGCTTCTCACCCTATCTCGAAGGGAGAGCCCTGCCACCCGGCGGAGGAAACTCATTTCGGCCGCTTGTACCCGTGATCTGATCCTTTCGGTCATGACCATAGGTGAGGATGGGAACGTAGACCGACCGGTAAATTGAGAGTTTTGCCTTCCGGCTCAGCTCCTTCTTCACCACAACGGATCGATACGGCGTCAGCCTTACAGAAGACGCCGCACCGATACACCTGTCGATCTCACGGTCCACTCTTCCCTCACTCGTGAACAAGACTCCGAGGTACTTGAACTCCTCCACTTGGGGCAGGGTCTCTTACCTTACCCGGAGATGGCACTCCAACCTTTTCCGGACGAGAACCATGGACTCGGACTTGGAGGTGCTGATTCTCATTCAAGTCGCTTCACACTCGGCTGCGAACCGATCCAGTGAGAGCTGAAGATCCTGGCAAGATGAAGCCATCAGAACCACATCATCTGCAAAAAGCAGATACCTAATCCTGCAGCCACCAAACCAGATACCCTCAACGCCCTGACTGCGCCTAGGAATTCAGTTTATAAAAGTTCTGAACAGTCGGTGACGAAGGGCAGCCTTGGCGGAGTCCAACCCTCACTGGAAACGGGTCCGACTTACTGCCGGCAATGCGGACCAAGCTCTGACACTGATCGTTCAGGGAGCGAACTGCCACAATCAGACAGTCCGATTGTAAGAAATTTTGGGATTTCAACATCTACCCTCCATAATATCATCAAAAGGTTCAGAGAATCAGTAGAAATCACTCCACGTAAGCGGCATGGCCGGAAAACAACATTGAATGACCGTGACTTTCGATCCCTCAGACGGCACTGACGTCAATCTCTAAAGGATATCACCACATGGGCTCAGCAACACTTCGGAAAACCACTGTCGCTAAATACAGTTGGTCGCTACATCATTAAGTGCAAGTTAACCTCTACTATGCAAAGCGAAAGCCATTTATCAAGTGAAGTGAATTATATTTATATAGCGCTTTTTCTTTGGTGACTCAAAGCGCTTTACATTGTGAAACCCAATAGCTAAGTTACATTTAAACCAGTGTAGGTGGCACTGGGAGCAGGTGGGTAAAGTGTCTTGCCCAAGGACACAACGGCAGTGACTAGGATGGCGGAAGCAGGGATCGAACCTGGAACCCTCAAGTTGCTGGCACGGCCACTCTACCAACCAAGCTATATAAACAACATCCAGAAACGCCCCCGGCTTCTCTAGTCCCGAGATCATCTAAGATGGACTGATGCAAAGTGGAAAAGTGTTATGTGGTCTGACGAGTCCACATTCCAAACTGTTTTTGGAAATATTCGACGTGGACCAAAAGGCAAGCGAACCATCCAGACTTTTATCGACGTAAAGTTCATTAGTGCCCAAGGCATGGGTAACTTACACATCTGTGAAGGCACCATTAATGCTGAAAGGTACATACAGGTTTTGGAACAACATATGCTGCATCTAAGCGCCGTCTTTTTCATGGACGCCGCTGCTTTTGCCGAGCTATGCCAAGCCACGTTCTTGTTACAACAGTGTGGCTTCGTTAAAAAAGAGTGCAGGTACTTTCCTGGCCCGCCTGCAGTCCACACCTGTCTCCCATCGAAAATGTGTGGCGCATTACAAAGCGTAAAATACGACAGCAGAGACCCTGGACTGTTGAACGACTGAAGCTCTACATAAAACAAGAATGGGAAAGAATTCCACTTTCAAAGTTTCAACAATTAGTTTCGTCAGTTCCCAAACGTTTATTGAGTGTTGGTCAAAGAAAAGGTGATGTAACACAGTGGTGAACATGCCCTTTCCCAACTACTTTGGCACGTGTTTCAGCCATGAAATTCTAAGTTAATTATTATTTGCAAAAAAAAATAAAGTTTATGAGTTTGAACATCAAATATTTTGTCTTTGTAGTGCATTCAACTGAATATGGGTTGAAAAGGATTTGCAAATCATTGTATTCAGTTTATATTTACATCCAACACAATTTCCCAACTCATATGGAAACGGAGTTTGTATTTTACAATCAAGGAAAACGCAACAAAAATGCAACAAACACAGCGAAATATGAAAATGAAGGGTAAAAAAAAACCACTTACAATGTGATGTATTTGATATATCAAAAAGCTTTAGAACTTTGTTGTAAAAATATTTTTCAGCGTCTCACCCTGACAACCGAATTTCAGGTTGACCGCTCAGGAAATACTCTGTGGAAACGCTCCCCGCCCACACTGCTTGGTGCCTCATCTGAGGTGCCATGACTTATATTACCATAGTAACAAATTAGATTAGCATAGTAACTAATTAAATTTCCATAGTAAGTAGTATATCCTAGTTCAAGACTCACGGTAATTTGAAAACATCACTGCACATCATAATGGCAGCTGCAATTTCCATCTTGAAGATCTAAAAAAAAAAATAGTTGGGAATGACTGGCGGGCCTGATTGAAAAGCTTAACAGGCCGCATGTGGCCCCCGGGCCTTAATTTGCCCAGGTCTTGTGTTAAAGGCCTACTGAAATGAGATGTTCCTATTTAAACGGGGATAGCAGGTCCATTCTATGCGTCACACTTGATTATTTTGCGATATTACCATATTTTTGCTGAAAGGATTTAGTAGAGAACATCCATGATAAAGTTCGCAACTTTTGGTCGCTCATAAAAAAGCCTTGCCTGTACCGGAAGTAGCAGACGATGTGTGCGTGACGTCACCGGTTGTGTAGCTGCTCACATCCTCACATTATTTATAATCATAGCCACCAGCAGCGAGAGTAATTCGGACCGAGAAAGCGATAATTTCCCCATTAATTTGAGCCGGCTTGAAAGATTTCTGGATAAGGATAGTGAGAGTGAAGGACTAGAGAGGAAGAAAAAATGTCAGGGCAGTATGAGTGATTTAGATGTTATTAGACACATTTACTAGGATAATTCTGGAAAATCCCATATCTGCTTATTGTGTTACTAGTGTTTTAGTGAGATTATATGGTACCTGAAAGTCAGAGGGGTGTGGCCACGGGTGTGGTGACCGCCAGTGTCTTCGGTGGGAGGAGGTAATAGTCCACAGCTGCAGGAGGACGCATGCTCGGCTCATGTCTATGGTAAGAGCCGATTTATTAGGACAATTTTCTCACCGAAACTTGCCAGTTGACATGTGGTCAGGAACCATGTTCGCCTGCCCGCTCTTTTCCATTGTAAAGCTTCACCTTCGGGAATGCAACCAAGGAAACACCGGCTGTGTTTGTGTTGCTAAAGGCAGCTGCAATACACCGCTTCCCACCTACATCTTTCTTCTTTGACTTCTCCATTATTAATTGAACAAATTGCAAAAGATTCAGCAACACAGATGTCCAGAACACTGTGTAATTATGCGATTAAAGCAGACTACCTATAGCTTGGATCGGGCTGGAAGACCATGTCCGCTACCACCGCCGGCGTCACGCGCATGCGTCCTCATACGCGTCATCATTCCGCGACGTTTTCAACAGGATACTTCGCGGGAAATTTAAAATTGCAATTAAGTTAACTAAACCGGCCGTATTGGCATGTGTTGCAATGTTAATATTTCATCATTGATATATAAACCATCAGACTGCGTGTTCGGTAGTAGTGGGTTTCAGTAGGCCTTTAAGCAATGTCAGCTAAAATGTATCTAAGAGCCAGATGCAGTCATCAAAAAAGCCACATCTGGCTCTAGAGCCATAGGTTTCCTACCCCTGTCCTAGTTATTAATGCCAACTGCCACCTTTAATAATATATATAGACAAAACTGTAAATGTTCACACGTCCACGAGCACATAGAAGTGCTAACTTGTCAGCCACTTCTCCAATAGACTCCTTTTAAACACTCCTCGCCCTTTAATGCATCAAAAGGCAACAGTAATTCTGTTATATAATCAACGCAATTGCTCCTCATGGCTGTATTTAATCCTGACCGCCATGTCCTCCAAAGGATACCTGAACGTGCTGTCCAACAACCGGTGGCGGGAGCGTTGGTGCCGCCTCAAAGACAACCAGCTGCTCCTCCACAAAGACCAGGACGACCTGAAGAGCCACATCGCCTCCTTGCCCCTCCGAGGCTGCGAGGTCATCCCAGGTCTCGACCACAAGCACCGCTTTGCTTTTCGCTTGCTCCGCAACGGACAGGAAGTCGCCGTACTCGAGGTATGTATTCTTTATAGTGGGTTCGATGACACATACATTGGTTTTAAGGTTTCATGAATTTTTGCTACAGTAAGGGAACAAAATGTGAGGCATGATAATGCTTCAGATTTATCCGTCAATTCTAAGTTTTGGGGTTTTTTTTATGTTGTTTTTTGTTTGTTTTCTGCCCTTTTTGTCAAAGAAAACTATGTTGTTTTTTTATGGCAAACAAACTAAATATGCAAAATCTTCCACAAAAAATATTTTCCAAAGTGGAATATTTAAAGGCCTACTGAAATGAGATTTTCTTTTTTAAGCAGGGATAGCAGGTCCATTCTATGTGTCGTACTTGATCATTACGTGGTATTGCCATATTTTTCCTGAAATTATTTGGTAGAGAACATCCACGATAAAGTTCAAAACTTTTAGTCGCTAATAGAAAAGCCCTGCCTTTACCGGAAGTCGCAGACGATGACTTCACCCGTTGAGGGCTCCTCACGTCCTCACATTGTTTTTAATGGGAGCCTCCAACAAAAAGAACTATTCGGACCGAGAAAACGACAATTTCCCCATTAATTTGAGTGAGGATGAAAGATTTGTGTTTGAGGATATTTATAGCGACGGACTAGAAAAAAAGAAGAAGAAAAAAAGTTTTTAAAAAAAAACACGATTGCATTGGGACGGATTCAGATGTTTTTAGACACATTTACTAAGTTAATTCTGGGAAATCTCTTATCTTTCTATTGTGTTGCTAGTGTTTTAGTGAGTTAAATAGTACCTGATAGTCGGAAGGGTGTCTCCACGGGTGTCTTGACGCGCAGTGTCTCAGGGGAGTCGACGGCAGCTGTGGACGGCACAAGCTCAGCTTTTCTCCGGTAAGAACTGACTTTTTAACCACAATTTTCTCACCGAAACCTGCTGGTTGACATGTGGTCGTAATCCATGTTCTCTTGACCGCGCTCTGATCCATAGGAAAGTTTCACCTCCAGGAATTCTAAACAAGGAATCACCGTGTGTTTGTGTGGCTAAAGGCTAAAGCTTCCCAACTCCATCTTTCTACTGTGACTTCTCCGATATTAATTGAACAAATTGCAAAAGATTCAGCAACACAGATGTCCAAAATACTGTGTAATTATGCGTTTAAAGCAGAAGACTTTTAACTGTGTTTGTGAGCAGCGTTCATACTTCCTAAAAACTTGTGACGTCTTGCGTACTCGTCATCATTACACGACGTTTCGATGACGAAAGTCCCGGGAAATTTAAAATTGTATTTTAGTAAACTAAAAAGGCTGTATTGGCATGTGTTGCATTGTTAATATTTCATCATTGATATATAAACTATCAGACTGCGTGGTGGGTAGTAGTGGGTTTCAGTAGGCCTTTAAGGTGAAGTAATCAGAGCCTTGGATAGGTCAATCATTTATAAAAACTAGAGATGTCCGATACTGGCTTTTTTACCGATAGCCGATATTCCGATATTGTCCAACTCTTAATTACCGTTACCGATATATACAGTCAAGGAATTAACACATTATTATGCCTAATTTTGTTGTGATGCCGTGTATATTGTAGCGTCCCGGAAGAGTTAGTGCTGCAAGGGGTTCTGGGTATTTTTTCTGTTGTGTTACGGTGCAGATGTTCTCCCGAAATGTGTTTGTCATTCTTTTTTGGTGTGGGTTCACAATGTGGCGCATATTTGTAACAGTGTTAAAGTTGTTTATACTGCCCACCCTCAGTGTGACCTGTATGGCTGTTGACCAAGTATGCGTTGCATTCACTTGTGTGTGTGCGTGTAAAAGCCGCATATATTATGTGACTGGGTCGGCACGCAAAGGCAGTGCCTTTCAGGTTTATAGGCGCTCTGTACTTTTTGAAACCGATACCGATAACTTTGAAATCGATCCCGATAATTTCCGGTATTACATTGTAAAGCATTTATCGGTCGATATTATCGGCAAGCCGATATTATCGGACATCTCTAATAAAAACATTAATTTTGATTCAATGTTATTTTTGAGCAATAACAGTTTTAAAGCTTTGTTAGTCTTTTTCTAAATTACATTTCACCTGTAAACTTTTTTTCCCCCACTTTTGATATGTTTTTGTGTATTTTAATCGTATATTTCGGATGTGCCGGGGGCTTTTAAAACATTAGCTGCGTGCCACACTTTTGACACCCCTGCTACAGATGATAAAAAATTACATCTGATAAGTCTATGGATAAAAAGCAGAGCCTGGCAACACATGCGCGTTTATCATAACGCACAGTCTGCATTTCTGCTTCAGTAAACAATGACGGTGATGATGTCAGCTTGCTAACACACTTGCTAACTTGGCAGCCACTTCTCCAAGAAACTCCTTTTGAACACTCCTCGCACATTAAGACTTCAAAAGGGACATATTTGCTTTTGTTTGTTGACCTGCAAAGTATGTTTTTGGGGAAATAAAAGTGAAGTTTCCATGGACTCACAAAGACTCAAACAAGTAATTTACTGGAGACATGGCACAGGATGAAGTTATAAAAAGTTGACTTTACACTCACCTTAGTGTTTACCATGAAGTCTCTCTTTTGACAGACCCTTCGTGGTAAAGTTGTCCGTGTGCAAATTAGGGATGATGTTTGATAAGGAAATATCGAGTTCGAGCCTATTATCAAATCCTCTTATTGAATCGATTCCTTATCGATTCTCTTATCGAGTCCAGATAGGTTGTTGTATATGGAAAAAAACACACAATATTTGGTTTAACAAAAGCTCACTTTTATTATATAAGAAAAAAATGTAATCTAATAAATATTGACCGTTACCCTCCTAAAAAAATAAAATAAAATAAATAAATATTGACTGTTGTTACACAAAGTACATTAAGTGGGATTTTTCAGAAAAACAAATATATACAGTAACACACAAAAAAACCTGTCTCTGTGATCACTATACGTGTATAAATAACAATATAGTATTAAATAAAATCAGTCCCTTGGGGACAAAACTGAAAATAAATACAGCTCTCCAAAAAGTGCACTTCTGCTGTTATTGGAACATACTAACTACAGCTATTGGAATATACTAACTACAGCTATTGGAATATACTAACTACAGCTATTGGAACATACTAACTACAGCTGTTGGAACATACTAACTACTAGAGATGCGCGGATAGGCAATTATATCATCCGCAACCGCGTCACCAAAGTCGTCATCCAACCGCCGTCCACCCGAACCAACATTTTATCAGTAACGCATCCGCCCGTCACCCGCCCGCTGAAATACATCAGAGGTTGGCCACCTTTACCTCTCACAGAGCTGTCTAGACCCGTTTCACAGACAATTGGAGCCGCTAAAGTTCTCGCGATTATCCAATTGGCGTTCATCCTGATGACAAGGATATGGGCGTGCTGTGAAGCCATTGCCTTTGACACCTTCAACAACACGTACACACCGATTGTTAGTCTGGCAACATGTTGTGTGCAGCTTCCGCAATCACACGTACAAGATTGAAAGGCATACTGGGTGATATAGAGTACACTGATGGTTGTTATACAAACAACTTTAACACTTACTAATATGCACCACGCTGTGAAGCCACACCAAACAAGATTGACAAACACATTTCGGGAGAATATCCTCACAGTAACACAACATAAACGCAACACAACAAATACTCAGAATCCTTTGTATCCGTGACTCTTCCTGAATATATTTGGTGGGTGGGATGTTGGGGTGGCGGGGTTTGCTGCTGGCGGGGTGTATAAAATAGTCAGGGTGTGTCATGGATACAAAGGATTCTGGGTATTTGTTGTGTTGCGTTTATGTTGTGTTACTGGGAGGATGTCCTCCCGAAATGTGTTTGTCAATCTTGTTTGGTGTGGCTTCACAGCGTGGCGCATATTACTAAGAGTGTTAAAATTGTTTGTATCACAACCATCAGTGTACTCTGTGTCACCCAGTATGCCTTGCAGTCATGTGCGTGTTGTTGCGGAAGCCACACACAACATGTTGCTGGACTGACAAGCAGATCGTACATGCTGTAGAGGGCGGCAAAGTCAATGACTTCATAGCACGCCCTAATACTTATTATCTGGGTGACTGCCGGTAGTCATTCTAGAGAATATTAGCGTCTCCTATTGTCTTCTTCGCTTTGTGACACGGGTCTTAAATGGCTCTTTGAATGGCAAAGGATACCGATCCCAGAACCATGTATATCAAATATTTCCGGATGATTCAACCGCCACCCGCCCGGATCTAATTAAAATCTGCTTTTTCGTCATGTCACCCGCCCGACCCGCTGTTTATCCGCGGACTCTGCGGATGAGACCGCAAACCGCGCATCTCTACTAACTCCACACACTATGACACTAAGAACGCAACAGTCATCAATCAACAATTATTTTTCAAAAAAGAGCGGATATGGAAATTGACCGGCAACAATAAACGTTAGTTACTCACCGGCGTCACCGCCACTGTAGCTGGGACTTGGGCAGCTGGCAGAAGAGGGGCGTTCTTCGTCGTCTCTGCCGTTGCTTCTCCACGTGTCGAAGATGCGACACGGTTCTCGAACTTTCAGGTTATGTGCAGCCTGCACGTTTCAACATGCTTGTTGTGCTGCCCCCCTTACACGAGAGCGAAGCCTGGCAATAATTCGATGTTTATTTGTACAGCCCTAAATCACAAATGTCTCAAAGGACTGTACAAACCATTACGACTACGACATCCTCTGAAGAACCCACAAAAGGGCAAGGAAAACTCACACCCAGTGGGCAGGGAGAATTCACACCCAGTGGGACGCCAGTGACAATGCTGACTATGAGTAACCTTGGAGGGGACCGAAAGCAATGGATGTCGCGCGGGTCTAACATGATACTGTGAAAGGTCAATCCATAGTGGCTCCAACACAGCCGCGAGAGTTCAGTTCAAAGCGGATCCAAGACAGCAGCGAGAGTCCCGTCCACAGGAAACTGGGTCCTGGGTCCCGACGAGCGCTCCATCCTGGGTCTCGACTCTGGACAGCCAGTACTTCATCCATGGTCATCGGACCGGACCCCCTCCACAAGGGAGGGTGGAGACATAGGAGAAAAAGAAAAGAAGCGGCAGATCAACTGGTCTAAAAAGGAGGTCTATTTAAAGGCTAGAGTATACAAATGAGTTTTAAGGTGAGACTTAAATGCTTCTACTGAGGTAGCATCTCGAACTGTTACCGGGAGGGCATTCCAGAGTACTGGAACCCGAACGGAAAACGCTCTACAGCCCGCAGACTTTTTTTGGGCTTTAGGAAACACTAATAAGCCAGAGTCTTATTATTGCTGCTTCCTTGTTTTTTTTTTTGTGAAATGAAGCCATAATTTAGAGCCCTTTTTCCGGTCCATTTTTGCTGCTTTTCCTATCTGCGCCTAATGACTGAGCTATGTGACGTCATTTCTTGTGATGTCAAACGGGGCATTTCTTGTCGGAATGGGATTCGTTCCTAGTGACTCGATTAAAGAACCATCTCTTTTTCTTTACTATAGTGGTCTCGATAACGGGTACCGCTTCTCAAAAAGGGATTTGAGTCCGAGGACTCGGTTCTTTTCTTATCGAACAACCGGGAAAACCGGTTTCGAGTATCATCCCTAGTGCAAATTGAGGTAGTATTTGTGATTGATAAAACTTTCGGCTAATCAAAATTTACGACCAATAAAAAACAATATATGGGGACGGAAATTTGACCTGGCAAATACAAACTAAACAAAACACCGGCGGAAAACGATAAACGATAAAAAACAAGCAAACCGGTGTTTTGACCTGAAGAAGGCAGGATCGGTAAATTTTTTTTAATGATATCTGCGTCCCACTAGAAATGCGCATCCTTTCTGATTTCAATGCGTAAAAAGACACAAACAGTGCGTTAACGCCAACACTGGATAATCAGAATCAGAAATACTTTATTAATCCTCGAGAGGAAATTACAATTTTCAGCAAAATCCCATTCAATAACTGAAAAACATTACAGGGAGACAGAACAGGATCGCCAACTTCCAACTAAGGAACATGTGATGATATTTTGGGGGTGACATGCTTCTACTGAGCTTCTTTTGTGTTACAATAAAGACTCTTTTAAGTTAAGTTACGTTAAAGTACCAATGATTGTTACACACACACTAGGTGTGGTGAATTTTGTCCACTGCATTTCCTCTTGATCAACCCCCTGGGAGGTGAGGAGAGCAGTGAGCAGCAGCGGTGGCCGTGCCCGGGAATATTTTTTGATGATTTAACCCCCAATTCCAACCCTTGATGCTGAGTGCCAAGCAGGGAGGTAATGGGTCCCATTTTTATAGTCTTTGGTATGATTCGGCCGGGGTTTGAACTCGCAACCTACCTATCTTAAGGCGGACACTCTGACCACTAAGCCACTGAGTATCTAATGTATGACACTTACAGCTTTGGTGAAACTCCCTCTAGTTTTTTGGACTTTTTCTTTGACTGTTCCACCATTGTTGTTTTTGTTTCAAAATTCATCCGTGGGGCCAGCTTGCTCATCTTGTCTGCTATGCTTTTGTCAGCGTCATAACAGAGGGGTGTGGCTTGCCATGACGCGCAAAAAAAACTTCCATCCATCCATTCTGCATGACTAAAATAAACGAGTGAACTTGCTTTTTTGACAGCCCTAAAAGTATGGACTAAAAACAAGAATGCTGTATGTCCTGTTACAGCCCTGACTTTGTACAAACCCAGTTTCCATATGAGTTGGGAGATTGTGTTAGATGTAAATATAAATGGAATACAATGATTTGCAAATCATTTTCAACTCATATTCAGTTGAATATGCAACAAAGACAACATATTTGATGTTCAAACTGATAAACATTTATATTTTGCAAATAATCAGCTTTAGAATTTGATGCCAGCAACATGTGACAAAGAAAATGGGAAAGGTGGCAATAAACACTGATAAAGTTGAGGAACGCTCATCAAACACTTATTTGGAACATCCCACAGGTGTGCAGGCTAATTGGGAACAGGTGGGTGCCATGATTGGGTATAGAAACAGCTTCCCAAAAGTGCTCAGTCTTTCACAAGAAAGGATGGGGCAAGGTACACCCCTTTGTCCACAACTGCGTGAGCAAATATTCAAACAGTTTAAGAATAACGTTTCTCAAAGTGCAATTGCAAGAAATGTAGGGATTTCAACATCTACGGTCTATAATATCATCAAAAGGTTCAGAGAATCTGGAGAAATCACTCCACGTAAGCGGCATGGCCGGAAACCAACATTGAATGACCGTGACCTTCGATCCTTCAGACTGCACTGTATCAAAAACTGACATCAATATCTAAAGGATATCACCACATGGGCTCAGGAACACTTCAGAAAACCACTGTCACTTAATACAGTTCATCGCTACATCTGTAAGTACAAGTTAAAGCTCTTCTATGCAAAGCCAAAACCATTCATCAACAACATCCAGAAACGCCGCCGGCTTCTCTGGGCCTGAGATCATATAAGATGGACTGGTGCTAAGTGGAAAAGTGTTCTGCGGTCTGATGAGTCCACATTTCAAATTGTTTTTGGAAGTATTCGACATCGTGTCATCCGGACCAAAGGGGAAGCGAACCATCCAGACTGTTATCGACGCAAAGTTGAAAAGCCAGCATCTGTGATGGTATGGGGGTGCATTAGTGCCCAAGACATGGGTAACTTACACATCTGTGAAGGCACCATTAATGCTGAAAGGTACATACAGCTTTTGGAACAAAATATGCTGCTATCTAAGCGCCATCTTTTTCATGGACACCCCTGCTTATTTCTGCAAGACAATGCCAAGCTAAATCCAGCACGTGTTACAACAGCGTGGCTTCGTAAAAAAAGAGTGCGGGTACTTTCCTGGCCCGCCTGCAGTCCAGACCTGTCTCCCATCGAAAATGTGTGGCGCATTATGAAGCGTAAAATACGACAGCGGAGACCCAGGACTGTTGAACGACTGAAGCTTTACATAAAACAAGAATGGGAAAGAATTCCACTTTCATAGCTTTGACAATTAGTTTCCTCAGTTCCCAAACGTTTATTGAGTGCTGTTAAAAGAAAAGGTGATGTAACACAGTGGTGAACATGCCCTTTCCCAACTACTTTGGCACGTGTTGCAGCTGTAAAATTCTAAGTTGATTATTATTTGCAAAAAAAAAAATAAAGTTTATGAGTCAGAACATCAAATATCTTTTCTTTGTAGTCCATTCAATTAAATATGGGTTTGCAAATCATTGTATTCCGTTTATATTTACATCTAGCACAATTTCCCAACTCATATGGAAACAGGGTTTATATATTTGTTTGCTACGCGAGCAAGTCTAACATGTTCCTCTCAGGCGTCCTCGTCTGAAACTATGGGTCGTTGGCTGGGGGTCCTATTGGCTGAGACCGGCTCCACCGCTGACCCGGCCACGTTGCATTACGACTACATCGACGTGGAGACCACCGCTAACGTCATCCAGCTGGCCAAGCAGTCCCTATGGTGGTACACACTCTGTAAACACCACCACATGCTGTCTGTTGCTAACTGACTGTGTCTTGCAGTTTCACCAGTAAGCGCGCCATCTCCCCTAACCCGTACTTGGACAACCCAGTCAGCAGCTATGCCTGTCCCAGCGGCACGGCCCTGCACTATGATGACGTGCCGATCGACGGAATGGTAAGAAAGGTTCTTCAAGCACGGGCACTGTTTTCACTTGCTTTCTATTCAACTACGAATGCTACCGGGGTATGCCGCATACGTAACCATAGATCATTTTTTATTCCTATCTTATTTCATTCCTACAGCTAGAGATGTCCGATGATGTCGGAGTGCCAATATATTCGGACGATAAATGCTTTAAAATGTAATATCGGAAATGATCGTTATCGGTTTAAAAATGTAAAATTTAGGACTTTTTAAAACGCTGCTGTTCCGAGTGGTACACGGACGTAGGGAGAAGTACAGACCAGTTGTGTCTCCCAGTCATACTTGCGAACCCTCACGATTTTCCCGGGAGACTCCCAAATTTCAGTGCCCCTCCCGAAAATCTGCTGGGGAAACCAATCTCCCGAATTTCTCCCGATTTCCACCCAGACAACAATATTGGAGGTGTGCCTTTGCGTGCCGGGCCAATCACATAATATTGACAACTTTTCACACACCCAAGGCATACTTGATCAACAGCCATACAGGTCACACTGAGGGTGGCCATATAAACAACTTTAACACTGTTACAAATATGCGCCACACATGTGAACCCACACCAAACAAGAATGACAAACACATTTCGGGAGAACAATCCACACCGTAACACAACATAAACGCAACAGAACAAATACTCAGAATCCCTTGCACCACTAACTCTTCCGGGACGCTACAGTATACACCGCCCCCAACTCAACCCCGCCCACCTCAACCTCCTCATGCTCTCTCAGGGATAGCATGTCCCAAATTCCAAGCTGCTGTTTTGAGGCAGGTTTAAAAAAATAATGCACTCTGTGACTTCAATAATAAAAATGGCAGTGCGATGTTGGCATTTTTTTCCATAACCTGAGTTAATTTATTTTGGAAAACTTTG
>NW_026907074.1:0-170000 GCF_033978795.1 Nerophis ophidion | reverse complement strand
ACGTACATTACCTGCGTAACCATATATCGGTTACAATCCTACTACGTATCTTTTCTACCTTTTTTTCCTGCCACTTTAGAGGGACATATGTCCTGAAAATGCCTGAATTGAATGTCAATTGGCCTAAACAATGCATTACACTACTAACATGATTTTTCAACTATTCCAAAGATTTTTTTTACTGAATTTTTATACAATAATTTTGTTTCACATTGAATTTAAGTACACTTAATTATAAACACAGAATGTTTTTTAATGTAATTGTCAGCAAATTTGAAGTAAAAAAAAAAAAGATCACCAAATTTTTATGCAAACAATTAATTCAGTCCAAAAAAAAGCTTTTATAATAGAGACACAAATTAACCTCCATAAATCTCTATTTGTAAACACTAACCACACATAGCTTGTCACAATTTAGCGCAACTAACTTCTTATTGCTTCTTACATTTTTGCTGCGTCTTTTCTTCTTCCTTTTCGTCCCCTGACTTGCAGTCGTCCAGTCCCGGCACAGGAGAGTGCCTGCTACAAGAACCACTGTACGAGAACACCGTCTCTAAAAGGCCCTCTTCTCTCGCCCATTCTTCTTCTACCACCAAAACTGCTCTAAGTCACTACCAAACACCTGTTTCTAACGTCTCCTCTAAGATTCTAACCCATACTAAAATGCAACCTGTTACTAAGGTGACTGAAATACCCTGACTGGGCACAAATAATGTTGGATTGGTTGTTTTCTTAGCAGTTTGTATTGACTAAAACTGTTTTCCAATTAGCTGAAGGGGAAGAAAGGAACCACGTCCAACAGCTCAGCATCCAAACAAAAGGCTGATCCAAAAAATCTACAAAAGAAGAACGGCCTTACCGACGTGAATGGGACTGCATCTCTCAGACGTAACACCTCAAGTAAGGAACACTTCATTAGATGTAAGAAACCGAATACATTTTTTTGATCATATATTAAATATATTAGGTGTATAAGGACCCAACAAAGGTAAAAGCCACTTTCACTACAAAATGTGGACACAGAAATTCTGGCTTTAGGTTTTGGACCAAAGATTGGAGGACATCCTATCTTTAGTCATTTCTGATGACAAAAGTGGCTTCATTAAGAATCGGTGCTCCTATTTTGCAGGCTTTTACCATCTTCTACAAACCCCGTTCCCATATGAGTTGGGAAACTGTGTTAGATGTAAATATAAACAGAATATGATGATTTGCAAATCCTTTTCAACCCATATTCAGTTGAATGCACTACAAAGACAAGATATTTGATGTTCAAACTCACAAACTTAGTTTTTTTTTTTGCAAATAATAATTAACTTAGAACTTCATGGCTGCAACACGTGCAAAGTAGTTGGGAAAGGGCATGTTCACCACTGTGTTACATCACTTTTTCTTTTAACAACACTCAATAAACGTTTGGGAACTGAGGAAACTAATTGTTGAAGCTTTGAAAGTGGAATTCTTTCCCATTCTTGTTTTATGTAGAGCTTCATTCGTTCAACAGTCCAGGGTCACTGCTGTCGTATTTTACGCTTCATAATGCGCCACACATTTTCGATAGGAGACAAGTCTGGATTGCAGGCGGGCCAGGAAAAAACTTGCACTCTTTTTTTTATGAAACCACGCTGTTGTAACACGTGCTGAATGTGGCTTGGCATTGTCTTGGTGAAATAAGCAGGGGCGTCCATGAAAAAGACGGAGCTTCGATGGCAGCATATGTTTTTCCAAATCCTGTATGTACCGTTCAGCATTAATATTGCCTTCACAGATGTGTAAGTTACCCATGCCTTGGGCTTTAATGCACCCCCCTACCATCACAGATGCTGGCTTTTAAACTTTGCGTCGATAACACTCTGCATGATTCGCTTCCCCTTTGGTCCGAATGACACAATGTCGAATATTTCCAAAAACAATTTCAAATGTGGACTCGTCCGACCACAGAACACTTTTCCACTTTCCATCAATCCATTTTAGATAATCTCGGGCCCAGAGAAGCCGGCGGCGTTTCTGGATGTTGTTGATATATGTCTTTCGCTTTGCATCATAGAGCTTTTAGTTGCACTTACAGATGTAGCAACAAACTGTATTTAGTGACAGTGGTTTTCTGAAGTGTTCCTGACCCCATGTGGTGATACCCTTTAAAGATTGATGTCGGTTTTTGATACAGTGGGATCGAAGGTCACGGTCATTCAATGTTGGTTTTTGGCCATGCCGCTGACGTGGAGTGATTTCTCCTGATTCTCTGAACCTTTTGATGATATTATGGACCATAGATGTCAAAATCCCTAAATTACTTGCAATTGCACTTTGAGAAACGTTGTTCTTAAACTGTTTGACAATTTGCTCACGCAGTTGTGGACAAAGGGATGTACCTCGCCCCATCCTTTCTTGTGAAAGAATGAGCATTTTTTGGGAAGCTGTTTTTATTCCCAATCATGGCACCCACCTGTTCCCAAATAGCCTGCACACCTGTGGGATGTTCCAAATAAGTGTTTGATGAGCATTCCTTAACTTAATCAGTATTTATTGCCATCTTTCCCAACTTCTTTCTTGTCTTTGTAGCATATTCAACTGAATATGGGTTGAAAATGATTTGCAAATAATTGTTTTCCGTTTATATTTACATCTAACACAATTTCACAACTCATCTAGAAACGAGGTTTGTACCTCCTGTCCAGTGGAACCACGGTGTGTGTTCTCGCCCTAGACACAAAGAAGGTGTTTGATTGGATAGAATTTATTCACGATTCTGTATACATTTTACTATCGCCTTATGTAAACATTATCGCTTCAGTCCTCACCAACTCGCAGACATCACAACCCTTTATTTGGCACCAAGGACCCAGACAACGTTTCCCTCTCAGCCCCTTACTGTTTGACTTAACCATGGAACATTTGGCGAATGTTCTGCAGCTGCGGAAGTATTATTGGTACATGGAGGACTAAGTGAAGTGAAGTGAATTCTATTTATATAGCGCTTTTCTCAAGGGACTCAAAGTGCTTTACATAGTGAAACCCAATATCTAAGTTACATTTAAACCAGTGTGGGTGGCACTGGGAGCAGGTGGGTAAAGTGTCTTGCCCAAGGACACAACAGCAGTGACTAGGATGGGGGAGCGGGGATCGAACCTGGAACCCTCAGGTTTCTGGCACGGCCCCTCTACTAACCGAGCTATACCGAATTGAGTGGAACACAAAGTCGCTTGATATGCAGATGACCTTTTGAGTTTTATTTAATATGCAGATACTTAACTACCCACCTTGTCGTCCTTACTAATCCATTTTGGACATTTTTTGGGCTATAAATTACATTTGAATAAATCTGATTTTTTTTTCTGTCAAATATTCCTTTCAATATTGTGGAAAATAAATTTATTTACTTAAGCTTATAGTTGCAAGAAAGAATATATTTTTTTTTTCAAAGAAAAGTTCCTTACTCAATCAAACCAAACATAGAACGCTTCTCCACCAATTTGATTGGTTGAATCAATTCAATTAAAAAGACTTTGTGTCCGAAATATTTGTAAATTTTTAAATCTGTCCCAATTTTCATTTCAAAGTTTTTCATTGATATGCTAGATTCTGTTATATAATTGTATAAATTATGTTATATATTTGTGTAAATGGTAAATAAAAACACAAAAAAAAAAGATTTTAAAATGCTTTTCAACCTGTATTCAATTGAATAGACTGCAAAGACAAGTTACTTAACGTTCGAACTGGAAGACGTTATTTTTTTGCAAATATTAGCTCATTTGGAATTTGATGCCTGCTACAGGCTGGCACAAGTGGCAAAGAAGACTGACAAAGTTGAGGAATGCTCATCAAACGCTTATTAGGAATATCCCACCGGTGAACAGGCTAATTGGGAACAGGTGGGTGCCATGTTTGGGTATAAAAGTAGCTTCCATGAAATGCTCAGTCATTCACAAACAAGGATGGGGCGAGGGCCACAACTTTGTGAAGAAATGCGTGAGTAAATTGTCCAACAGTTTAATAACAACATTTCTCAACAAGCTATTGCAAGGGATTTAGGGGATTTCTCCATCTACGGTCTGTAATATCATCAAAAGGTTCAGAGAATCTGGAGAATTCACTGCACGTAACATTGAATGCCTGTGACCTTGGAGCCTTCATTTTGAACTGCATCAAAAACCGACATCAGTGTGTAAAGGATATCACCACATGGGCTCAGGAACACTTCAGAAAACCAATGTCAGTAACTACAGTTGGTCGCTACATCTGTAAGTCCAAGTTAAAACTCTACTATGCAAAGCGAAAGCCATTTATCAACAACACCCAGAAACGCCGCCGACATTGCTAGGCCCAAGCTCATCAAAAATGGACTTATGCAAAGTAGAAAAGTGTTCTGTGGTCTGACGAGTCCACATTTCAAATTGTTTTTTGAAACTGAACAGTGTGTCCGTCAAAACAAAGAAGAAAATAACCATCCGGATTGTTCTAGGTGCAAAGTTGAAAAGCCAGCATCTGTGATTATATGGGGGTGTATTAGTGCCCAAGGTATGGGTAACTTACACATCTGTGAAGGCACCGTTAATGCTGAAAGGTACATATAAGTTTTGCAGCAACATATGTTGCCATCCAAGCAACGTTATCATGGACGCCCCTGCTTATTTCAGCAAGACAATGCCAAGCCACGTGTTATAACAACTTGGCTTCGTAGTAAAAGAGTGCGGGTACTAGACTGGCCTCCCATTAAATATGTGTGGCGCATTATGAAGCTTATAATACCACAACAGAGACCCAAACTGTTTAACAACTTAAGCTGTACATCAAGCAAGAATGGGAAAGAATTCCACCTGAAAAGCTTCAAAAATTGGTCTCCTCAGTTCCCTAATGTTAACTGAGTGTTGTTAAAAGGAAAAGCCATGTAACACAGTGGTAAAAATGCCCCTCAGACAACTTTTTTGCAATGTGTTGCTGCCGTTTAATTGTAAGTTAATGAACATTTGTAAAAAAAAGAAAAAAGTTTCTCAATTCGAACATTAAATATCTTGTCTTTGCAGTCTATTCAATTGAATATAAGTTGAAAAGGATTTGCAAATCATTGTATTCTGTTTTTATTTACGAATTACACAACGTGCCAACTTCACTGGTTTTGGGATTTGTACATGAAAGCTTGCAGAGATTGTGAATCACATAAATCTAAGGAAAAGTGAAAGCATCACTTACACAATATGGCTGTAATGGGACAGACCCATAAGCAACTTAATGTTAGACAAAATGAATTAACGATGTAATGAGAAAATTTGTTTCATTAATTTAAACCATGGGTGTCAAACTCTGGCCCGCGGGCCAAATTAACATTACAGCTGGCCCGCCGTTATTACACAGCAGCGGTGCTGCTAGGGATTTTGGGCCCGAAGAAAAGAATCTTTACAGGGTCCCCAACACATAATTTCATATGATTTCATCATCATTAGGGGCCTCTCTGGGCCCCCCTCCATCATGGGCCCCTAGAATCCGTCTCCTTTACCCCCCCTTTTCGGCACCCCTGGCTGTAACACCGCAATTTCTCACACTTGCCAATCCTCCCGAAATTCAGTGCCCCTCCCGAAAATCTCCCGGGGCAAGCAAGTATTCTCCCGATTTTCACCCGGACAACAATATTGAGGGTGTGCCTTAAAGGCACTGCCTTTAGCATTCAACCTGTCGTCACGTCCGCATTTCCTCCATACAAACAGCGTGCAGGCCCACTCGCATAATATATGCGGCTGTTACACACTCATAAGTGAATGCAAGGCATACTTGGTCAACAGCCATACAGGTCACACTGAGGGTGGCCGTATAAAAAACCTTAACACTGTTACAAATACGCGCCACACTGTGAACTCGCACCAAACAAGAATGACAAACACATTTCGGGAGAACATCCGCAACATAACACAACATAAACACAACAGAACAAATACCCAGAACCCCTTGCAGCACTAACTCTTTCGGGACGCTGCAATAGATTTTGATATTTACCTCAGAAGGCTGCAAATAGAAGAGGCATTAAATTTGTATTTAAATTTATTTGATATGCCATTGATATTTTTTAATTATTGTTATTTGAAACTCGATTTTGCATGTCACTATAAAGTTACTGTATATAAGCCTTGCATGTTCAATGTTCAATGCAAAACTTGTTTGGGTCCCTATTAAAAGGTTACTTTGTTCAACCTTGGCCCGCGGCTTTGTTCAGTTTTAAATTTTGGCCCACTCCGTATTTGAGTTTGACACCCCTGATGTAAACAGTGCTGATTCTGGCTTATAAGCCTTTGAAAAGTAATTGAATAAAGTGCACAATTAAAATAAATCCGCCTTAGCCAGATAGTTTAAGGTCTGTCTTCCGACAAGTGAACACTCAATTAAAGCTTGGGCCATTTGACGACTTCATCGATTAGTTTTTCCAAAATGATCGCGTCCTCACTTGTCTTCCAGGGACAGAGCACGTCAAATACGGCAAAAAGCGTGTGGAGGCGGATGCCAAGCGACTGCAGACCAAGGAAGATGAATTGATGAAGAAGAAACATGAGATCCGGAACCATCTGGCCAGTTTAAAGCAGGAGAGGAAGGACCTGCGTGATACTCTTGAAGGGACGTCAGGTAAAAAAAAAAAAAAAAACATTAAAATATTTATTTGTGAATGATGGCATTGTGTCAGATTTTCCGCGGGTTAAGTTTCATCTACTATGGACTGGACTCACAATATTATGTTAGATCCACTATGGACTGGACTCTCATAATATTATGTTAGATCCACTATGGACTGGACTCTCAATATTATGTTAGATCCACTATTGACTAGACTCTCACTATTATGTTAGATGCACTATGGACTGGACTCTCACTATTATGTTAGATCCACTATGGACTGGACTCTCACTATTATGTTAGATCCACTATTGACTGGACTCTCATTATTATGTTAGATCCACTATGGACTGGACTCTCACTATTATATTAGATCTACTATGGACTGGACTCTCGCTATCATGTTAGATCCACCATGGACTGGACTCTCACACTATTATGTTAGATCCACAATGGACTGGACTCTCAGTATTATGTTAGATCCACTATGGACTGGACTCTCATAATATTATGTTAGATCCACTATGGACTGGACTCTCACTATTATGTTAGATCCACTATGGACTGGACTCTCACAATATTATGTTAGATCAACTATGGACTGGACACTCACTATTATGTTAGATCCACTATGGACTGGACTCTCACTATTATGTTAGAGCCACTATGGACTGGACTCGCACTATTATGTTAGATCCACTATGGACTGGACTCTCACTATTATGTTAGATCCACTATGGACTGGACTCTCACTATTATGTTAGAGCCACTATGGACTGGACTCACACTATTATGTTAGACCCACTATGGACTGGACTCTCACAATATTATGTTAGATCCACTATGGACTGGACTCTCACTATTATGTTAGAGCCACTATGGCCTGGACTCTCACAATATTATGTTGGACCCACTATGGACTGGACTCTCACAATATTATGTTAGATCTACTATGGACTGGACTCTCACTATTATGTTAGATCCACTATGGACTGGACTCTCACAATATTATGTTAGATCCACTATGGACTGGATTCTCTCACTATTATGTTAGATCCACTAAGGACTGGACTCACAATATTATGTTAGATCCACTATGGACTGGACTCTCATAATATTATGTTAGATCCACTATGGACTGGACTCTCACTATTATGTTAGACCCACTATGGACTGGACTCTGACATTATTATGTTAGATCCACTATGGACTGGACTCTCACACTGTTATGTTAGACCCACTATGGACGGGACTCTCACAATATTATGTTAGATCCACTATGGACTGGACTCTCACTATTATATTAGATCCACTATTGACTAGACTCTCACTATTATGTTAGATCCACTATGGACTGGACTCTCACTATTATGTTAGATCCACTATGGACTGGACTCTCTCACTATTATGTTAGATCCACTAAGGACTGGACTCACAATATTATGTTACACCCACTATGGACTGGACTCTCACAATATAATGTTAGATCCACTATGGACTGGACTCTCACACTATTCTGTTAGACCCACTATGGACGGGACTCTCACAATATTATGTTAGATCCACTATGGACTGGACTCTCACAATATTATGTTAGATCCACTATGGACTGGATTCTCACAAAATTATGTTAGATCCACTAAGGACTGGACTCTCACTATTATGTTAGAGCCACTATGGACTGGACTCTCACTATTATGTTAGATCCACTATGGACTGGACTCTCACAATATTATGTTAGATCCACAATGGACTGGACTCTCAGTATTATGTTAGATCCACTATGGACTGGACTCTCATAATATTATGTTAGATCCACTATGGACTGGACTCTCACACTATTCTGTTAGACCCACTATGGACTGGACTCTCACATTATTATGTTAGATCCACTATGGACTGGACTCTCATAATATTATGTTAGATCCACTATGGACTGGACTCTCACTATTATGTTAGACCCACTATGGACTGGACTCTCACATTATTATGTTAGACCCACTATGGACTGGATTCTCTCACTATTATGTTAGATCCACTAAGGACTGGACTCACAATATTATGTTAGATCCACTATGGACTGGACTCTCACAATATTATGTTAGATCCACTATGGACTGGACTCTCACACTATTCTGTTAGACCCACTATGGACTGGACTCTCACATTATTATGTTAGATCCACTATGGACTGGACTCTCATAATATTATGTTAGATCCACTATGGACTGGACTCTCACTATTATGTTAGACCCACTATGGACTGGACTCTCACATTATTATGTTAGATCCACTATGGACTGGACTCTCATAATATTATGTTAGATCCACTATGGACTGGACTCTCACTATTATGTTAGACCCACTATGGACTGGACTCTCACATTATTATGTTAGATCCACTATGGACTGGACTCTCACACTGTTATGTTAGACCCACTATGGACGGGACTCTCACAATATTATGTTAGATCCACTATGGACTGGACTCTCACTATTATATTAGATCCACTATTGACTAGACTCTCACTATTATGTTAGGTCCACTATGGACTGGACTCTCACTATTATGTTGGATCCACTATGGACTGGACTCTCACTATTATGTTAGATCCACTATGGACTGGACTCTCACAATATTATGTTAGATCCACTATTGACTGGACTCTCACTATTATGTTAGATCCACTATGGACTGGACTCTCACTATTATATTAGATCCACTATGGACTGGACTCTCGCTATTATGTTAGATCCACTATGGACTGGACTCTCGCTATTATGTTAGATCCACTATGGACTGGACTCTCACAATATTATGTTAGATCCACCATGGACTGGACTCTCACAATATTATGTTAGATCCACAATGGACTGGACTCTCAGTATTATGTTAGATCCACTATGGACTGGACTCTCATAATATTATGTTAGATCCACTATGGACTGGACTCTCACTATTATGTTAGATCCACTATGGACTGGACTCTCACAATATTATGTTAGATCCACTATGGACTGAACACTCACTATTATGTTAGATCCACTATGGGCTGGAATCTCACTATTATGTTAGAGCCACTATGGACTGGACTCGCACTATTATGTTAGATCCACTATGGACTGGACTCTCACTATTATGTTAGGTCCACTATGGACTGGACTCTCACTATTATGTTAGAGCCACTATGGACTGGACTCGCATTATTATGTTAGATCCACTATGGCCTGGACTCTCACAATATTATGTTAGACCCACTATGGACTGGACTCTCACAATATTATGTTAGATCCACAATGGAATGGACTCTCAGTATTATGTTAGATCCACTATGGACTGGACTCTCACTATTATGTTAGATCCACTATGGACTGGACTCTCACAATATTATGTTAGATCCACTATGGACTGGACACTCACTATTATGTTAGATCCACTATGGGCTGGACTCTCACTATTATGTTAGAGCCACTATGGACTGGACTCGCACTATTATGTTAGATCCACTATGGACTGGATTCTCACTATTATGTTAGATCCACTATGGACTGGACTCTCACTATTATGTTAGAGCCACTATGGACTGGACTCGCACTATTATGTTAGATCCACTATGGCCTGGACTCTCACAATATTATGTTAGACCCACTATGGACTGGACTCTCACTGTTATGTTAGATCCACTATGGACTGGACTCTCACAATTTTATGTTAGATCCACTATGGACTGGATTCTCTCACTATTATGTTAGATCCACTAAGGACTGGACTCACAATATTATGTTACACCCACTATGGACTGGACTCTCACAATATAATGTTAGATCCACTATGGACTGGACTCTCACACTATTCTGTTAGACCCACAATGGACGGGACTCTCACAATATTATGTTAGATCCACTATGGACTGGACTCTCACAATATTATGTTAGATCCACTATGGACTGGATTCTCACAAAATTATGTTAGATCCACTAAGGACTGGACTCTCACTATTATGTTAGAGCCACTATGGACTGGACTCTCACTATTATGTTAGATCCACTATGGACTGGACTCTCACAATATTATGTTAGATCCACAATGGACTGGACTCTCAGTATTATGTTAGATCCACTATGGACTGGACTCTCATAATATTATGTTAGATCCACTATGGACTGGACTCTCACTATTATGTTAGATGCACTATGGACTGGACTCTCACAATATTATGTTAGATCAACTATGGACTGGACACTCACTATTATGTTAGATCCACTATGGACTGGACTCTCACTATTATGTTAGAGCCACTATGGATTGGACTCGCACTATTATGTTAGATCCACTGTGGACTGGACTCTCACTATTATGTTAGATCCACTATGGACTGGACTCTCACTATTATGTTAGAGCCACTATGGACTGGACTCACACTATTATGTTAGACCCACTATGGACTGGATTCTCTCACTATTATGTTAGATCCACTAAGGACTGGACTCACAATATTATGTTAGATCCACTATGGACTGGACTCTCACAATATTATGTTAGATCCACTATGGACTGGACTCTCACACTATTCTGTTAGACCCACTATGGACTGGACTCTCACATTATTATGTTAGATCCACTATGGACTGGACTCTCACACTGTTATGTTAGACCCACTATGGACGGGACTCTCACAATATTATGTTAGATCCACTATGGACTGGACTCTCACTATTATGTTAGATCCACTATTGACTAGACTCTCACTATTATATTAGATCCACTATGGACTTGACTCTCACTATTATGTTAGATCCACTATGGACTGGACTATCACTATTATATTAGATCCACTATGGACTGGACTCTCACAATATTATGTTAGATCCACTATTGACTGGACTCTCACTATTATGTTAGATCCACTATGGACTGGACTCTCACTATTATATTAGATCCACTATGGACTGGACTCTCGCTATTATGTTAGATCCACTATGGACTGGACTCTCGCTATTATGTTAGATCCACTATGGACTGGACTCTCACAATATTATGTTAGATCCACCATGGACTGGACTCTCACACTATTATGTTAGATCCACAATGGACTGGACTCTCAGTATTATGTTAGATCCACTATGGACTGGACTCTCATAATATTATGTTAGATCCACTATGGACTGGACTCTCACTATTATGTTAGATCCACTATGGACTGGACTCTCACAATATTATGTTAGATCAACTATGGACTGGACACTCACTATTATGTTAGATCCACTATGGACTGGACTCTCACTATTATGTTAGAGCCACTATGGACTGGACTCGCACTATTATGTTAGATCCACTATGGACTGGACTCTCACTATTATGTTAGATCCACTATGGACTGGACTCTCACTATTATGTTAGAGCCACTATGGACTGGACTCACACTATTATGTTAGACCCACTATGGACTGGACTCTCACAATATTATGTTAGATCCACTATGGACTGGACTCTCACTATTATGTTAGAGCCACTATGGCCTGGACTCTCACAATATTATGTTAGACCCACTATGGACTGGACTCTCACAATATTATGTTAGATCTACTATGGACTGGACTCTCACTATTATGTTAGATCCACTATGGACTGGACTCTCACAATATTATGTTAGATCCACTATGGACTGGATTCTCTCACTATTATGTTAGATCCACTAAGGACTGGACTCACAATATTATGTTAGATCCACTATGGACTGGACTCTCATAATATTATGTTAGATCCACTATGGACTGGACTCTCACTATTATGTTAGACCCACTATGGACTGGACTCTCACATTATTATGTTAGATCCACTATGGACTGGACTCTCACACTGTTATGTTAAAACCAACTATGGACGGGACTCTCACAATATTATGTTAGATCCACTATGGACTGGACTCTCACTATTATATTAGATCCACTATTGACTAGACTCTCACTATTATGTTAGATCCACTATGGACTGGACTCTCACTATTATGTTAGATCCACTATGGACTGGACTCTCTCACTATTATGTTAGATCCACTAAGGACTGGACTCACAATATTATGTTACACCCACTATGGACTGGACTCTCACAATATAATGTTAGATCCACTATGGACTGGACTCTCACACTATTCTGTTAGACCCACTATGGACGGGACTCTCACAATATTATGTTAGATCCACTATGGACTGGACTCTCACAATATTATGTTAGATCCACTATGGACTGGATTCTCACAAAATTATGTTAGATCCACTAAGGACTGGACTCTCACTATTATGTTAGAGCCACTATGGACTGGACTCTCACTATTATGTTAGATCCACTATGGACTGGACTCTCACAATATTATGTTAGATCCACAATGGACTGGACTCTCAGTATTATGTTAGATCCACTATGGACTGGACTCTCATAATATTATGTTAGATCCACTATGGACTGGACTCTCACACTATTCTGTTAGACCCACTATGGACTGGACTCTCACATTATTATGTTAGATCCACTATGGACTGGACTCTCATAATATTATGTTAGATCCACTATGGACTGGACTCTCACTATTATGTTAGACCCACTATGGACTGGACTCTCACATTATTATGTTAGACCCACTATGGACTGGATTCTCTCACTATTATGTTAGATCCACTATGGACTGGACTCACAATATTATGTTAGATCCACTATGGACTGGACTCTCACAATATTATGTTAGATCCACTATGGACTGGACTCTCACACTATTCTGTTAGACCCACTATGGACTGGACTCTCACATTATTATGTTAGATCCACTATGGACTGGACTCTCATAATATTATGTTAGATCCACTATGGACTGGACTCTCACTATTATGTTAGACCCACTATGGACTGGACTCTCACATTATTATGTTAGATCCACTATGGACTGGACTCTCATAATATTATGTTAGATCCACTATGGACTGGACTCTCACTATTATGTTAGACCCACTATGGACTGGACTCTCACATTATTATGTTAGATCCACTATGGACTGGACTCTCACACTGTTATGTTAGACCCACTATGGACGGGACTCTCACAATATTATGTTAGATCCACTATGGACTGGACTCTCACTATTATATTAGATCCACTATTGACTAGACTCTCACTATTATGTTAGGTCCACTATGGACTGGACTCTCACTATTATGTTGGATCCACTATGGACTGGACTCTCACTATTATGTTAGATCCACTATGGACTGGACTCTCACAATATTATGTTAGATCCACTATTGACTGGACTCTCACTATTATGTTAGATCCACTATGGACTGGACTCTCACTATTATATTAGATCCACTATGGACTGGACTCTCGCTATTATGTTAGATCCACTATGGACTGGACTCTCGCTATTATGTTAGATCCACTATGGATTGGACTCTCACAATATTATGTTAGATCCACCATGGACTGGACTCTCACAATATTATGTTAGATCCACAATGGACTGGACTCTCAGTATTATGTTAGATCCACTATGGACTGGACTCTCATAATATTACGTTAGATCCACTATGGACTGGACTCTCACTATTATGTTAGATCCACTATGGACTGGACTCTCACAATATTATGTTAGATCCACTATGGACTGAACACTCACTATTATGTTAGATCCACTATGGGCTGGAATCTCACTATTATGTTAGAGCCACTATGGACTGGACTCGCACTATTATGTTAGATCCACTATGGACTGGACTCTCACTATTATGTTAGGTCCACTATGGACTGGACTCTCACTATTATGTTAGAGCCACTATGGACTGGACTCGCATTATTATGTTAGATCCACTATGGCCTGGACTCTCACAATATTATGTTAGACCCACTATGGACTGGACTCTCACAATATTATGTTAGATCCAC
This sequence comes from Nerophis ophidion, assembly GCF_033978795.1. Taxonomy (NCBI): domain Eukaryota; kingdom Metazoa; phylum Chordata; class Actinopteri; order Syngnathiformes; family Syngnathidae; genus Nerophis; species Nerophis ophidion. The sequence goes on along the minus strand of NW_026907074.1, from coordinate 155,466 downwards.
AATGGAATGGACTCTCAGTATTATGTTAGATCCACTATGGACTGGACTCTCACTATTATGTTAGATCCACTATGGACTGGACTCTCACAATATTATGTTAGATCCACTATGGACTGGACACTCACTATTATGTTAGATCCACTATGGGCTGGACTCTCACTATTATGTTAGAGCCACTATGGACTGGACTCGCACTATTATGTTAGATCCACTATGGACTGGATTCTCACTATTATGTTAGATCCACTATGGACTGGACTCTCACTATTATGTTAGAGCCACTATGGACTGGACTCGCACTATTATGTTAGATCCACTATGGCCTGGACTCTCACAATATTATGTTAGACCCACTATGGACTGGACTCTCACTGTTATGTTAGATCCACTATGGACTGGACTCTCACAATTTTATGTTAGATCCACTATGGACTGGATTCTCTCACTATTATGTTAGATCCACTAAGGACTGGACTCACAATATTATGTTACACCCACTATGGACTGGACTCTCACAATATAATGTTAGATCCACTATGGACTGGACTCTCACACTATTCTGTTAGACCCACTATGGACGGGACTCTCACAATATTATGTTAGATCCACTATGGACTGGACTCTCACAATATTATGTTAGATCCACTATGGACTGGATTCTCACAAAATTATGTTAGATCCACTAAGGACTGGACTCTCACTATTATGTTAGAGCCACTATGGACTGGACTCTCACTATTATGTTAGATCCACTATGGACTGGACTCTCACAATATTATGTTAGATCCACAATGGACTGGACTCTCAGTATTATGTTAGATCCACTATGGACTGGACTCTCATAATATTATGTTAGATCCACTATGGACTGGACTCTCACTATTATGTTAGATGCACTATGGACTGGACTCTCACAATATTATGTTAGATCAACTATGGACTGGACACTCACTATTATGTTAGATCCACTATGGACTGGACTCTCACTATTATGTTAGAGCCACTATGGATTGGACTCGCACTATTATGTTAGATCCACTGTGGACTGGACTCTCACTATTATGTTAGATCCACTATGGACTGGACTCTCACTATTATGTTAGAGCCACTATGGACTGGACTCACACTATTATGTTAGACCCACTATGGACTGGATTCTCTCACTATTATGTTAGATCCACTAAGGACTGGACTCACAATATTATGTTAGATCCACTATGGACTGGACTCTCACAATATTATGTTAGATCCACTATGGACTGGACTCTCACACTATTCTGTTAGACCCACTATGGACTGGACTCTCACATTATTATGTTAGATCCACTATGGACTGGACTCTCACACTGTTATGTTAGACCCACTATGGACGGGACTCTCACAATATTATGTTAGATCCACTATGGACTGGACTCTCACTATTATGTTAGATCCACTATTGACTAGACTCTCACTATTATGTTAGATCCACTATGGACTTGACTCTCACTATTATGTTAGATCCACTATGGACTGGACTCTCACTATTATATTAGATCCACTATGGACTCGACTCTCACAATATTATGTTAGATCCACTATTGACTGGACTCTCACTATTATGTTAGATCCACTATGGACTGGACTCTCACTATTATATTAGATCCACTATGGACTGGACTCTCGCTATTATGTTAGATCCACTATGGACTGGACTCTCGCTATTATGTTAGATCCACTATGGACTGGACTCTCACAATATTATGTTAGATCCACCATGGACTGGACTCTCACAATATTATGTTAGATCCACAATGGACTGGACTCTCAGTATTATGTTAGATCCACAATGGACTGGACTCTCAGTATTATGTTAGATCCACTATGGACTGGACTCTCACTATTATGTTAGAGCCACTATGGACTGGACTCGCATTATTATGTTAGATCCACTATGGCCTGGACTCTCACAATATTATGTTAGACCCACTATGGACTGGACTCTCACAATATTATGTGAGATCCACAATGGGCTGGACTCTCAGTATTATGTTAGATCCACTATGGACTGGACTCTCATAATGTTATGTTAGATCCACTATGGACTGGACTCTCACTATTATGTTAGATCCACTATGGACTGGACTCTCACAATATTATGTTAGGTCCACTATGGACTGGACACTCACTATTATGTTAGATCCACTATGGGCTGGACTCTCACTATTATGTTAGAGCCACTATGGACTGGACTCGCACTATTATGTTAGATCCACTATGGACTGGACTCTCACTATTATGTTAGATCCACTATGGACTGGACTCTCACTATTATGTTAGAGCCACTATGGACTGGACTCGCACTATTATGTTAGATCCACTATGGCCTGGAATCTCACAATATTATGTTAGACCCACTATGGACTGGACTCTCACTATTATGTTGGATCCACTATGGACTGGACTCTCACAATTTTATGTTAGATCCACTATGGACTGGATTCTCTCACTATTATGTTAGATCCACTAAGGACTGGACTCACAATATTATGTTACACCCACTATGGACTGGACTCTCACAATATTATGTTAGATCCACTATGGACTGGACTCTCACACTATTCTGTTAGACCCACTATGGACGGGACTCTCACAATATTATGTTAGATCCACTATGGACTGGACTCTCACAATATTATGTTAGATCCACTATGGACTGGATTCTCACAAAATTATGTTAGATCCACTAAGGACTGGACTCTCACTATTATGTTAGAGCCACTATGGACTGGACTCTCACTATTATGTTAGATCCACTATGGACTGGACTCTCACACTATTATGTTAGAGCCACTATGGACTGGACTCTCACAATATTATGTTAGATCCACAATGGACTGGACTCTCACTATTATGTTAGAGCCACAATGGACTGGACTCTCACAATATTATGTTAGATCCACAATGGACTGGACTCTCACAAAATTATGTTAGATCCACTATGGACTGGACTCTCACAATATTATGTTAGACCCACTATGGACTGGACTCTCACTATTATGTTAGATCCACTATGGACTGGTCTCTCATAATATTATGTTAGATCCACTATGGACTGGACTCTCACTATTATGTTAGATCCACTATGGACTGGACTTTCACAATATAATGTTAGATCCACTATGGACTGGACTCTCACTATTATGTTAGATCCACTATGGACTGGACTCTCACTATTATGTTAGATCCACTATGGACTGGACTCTCATAATATTATGTTAGATCCACTATGGACTGGACTCTCACTATTATGTTAGATCCACTATGGACTGGACTTTCACAATATAATGTTAGATCCACTATGGACTGGACTCTCACAATATTATGTTAGATCCACTATGGACTGGACTCACAATATTATGTTAGACCCACTATGGACTGGACTCTCACTATTATGTTAGATCCACTATGGACTGGACTCTCATAATATTATGTTAGATCCACTATGGACTGGACTCTCACTATTATGTTAGATCCACTATGGACTGGACTTTCACAATATAATGTTAGATCCACTATGGGCTGGACTCTCACTATTATGTTAGAGCCACTATGGACTGGACTCGCACTATTATGTTAGATCCACTATGGACTGGACTCTCACTATTATGTTGGATCCACTATGGACTGGACTCTCACTATTATGTTAGAGCCACTATGGACTGGACTCGCACTATTATGTTAGATCCACTATGGCCTGGACTCTCACAATATTATGTTAGACCCACTATGGACTGGACTCTCACAATATTATGTTAGATCCACAATGGACTGGACTCTCAGTATTATGTTAGATCCACTATGGACTGGACTCTCATAATGTTATGTTAGATCCACTATGGACTGGACTCTCACTATTATGTTAGATCCACTATGGACTGGACTCTCACAATATTATGTTAGATCCACTATGGACTGGACTCACAATATTATGTTAGACCCACTATGGACTGGACTCTCACTATTATGTTAGATCCACTATGGACTGGACTCTCATAATATTATGTTAGATCCACTATGGACTGGACTCTCACTATTATGTTAGATCCACTATGGACTGGACTTTCACAATATAATGTTAGATCCAAAGACATGCACCTGGGGATAGGTTAATTGGCAACACTAAATCGGCCCTAGTGTGTGAATGTGAGTGTGAATGTTGTCTGTCTATCTTTGTTGGCCCTGCGATGAGGTGGCGACTTGTCCAGGGTGTACCCTGCCTTCCGCCCGATTGTAGCTGAGATAGGCGCAAGCTCCCCCCGCGACCCCAAAAGGGAATAAGCGGTAGGAAATGGATGGATGGATGGATGGATCCACTATGGGCTGGACTCTCACTATTATGTTGGAGCCACTATGGACTGGACTCGCACTATTATGTTAGATCCACTATGGACTGGACTCTCACTATTATGTTAGAGCCACTATGGACTGGACTCGCACTATTATGTTAGATCCACTATGGCCTGGACTCTCACAATATTATGATAGACCCACTATGGACTGGACTCTCACTATTATGTTAGAGCCACTATGGCCTGGACTCTCACACTATTATGTTAGAGCCACTATGGACTGGGCTCTCACAATATTATGTTAGATCCACAATGGACTGGACTCTCACTATTATGTTAGAGCCACCATGGACTGGACTCTCACCATTATGTTAGATCCACTATGGACTGGACTCTCACAATATTATATTAGATCCACTATGGACTGGATTCTCACAAAATTATGTTAGATCCACTATGGAGTGGACTCTCACAATATTATGTTAGACCCACTATGGACTGGACTCTCACAATATTATGTTAGACCCACTATGGACTGGACTCTCACTATTATGTTAGATCCACTATGGACTGGACTCTCATAATATTATGTTAGATCCACTATGGACTGGACTCTCACTATTATGTTAGATCCACTATGGACTGGACTTTCACAATATAATGTTAGATCCACTATGGACTGGACTCTCACAATATTATGTTAGATCCACTATGGACTGGACTCACAATATTATGTTAGATCCACCATGGACTGGACTCTCACTATTATGTTAGATCCAGTATGGACTGGACTCTCACACTATTATGTTAGACCCACTATGGACTGGACTCTCACTATTATGTTAGACCCACTATGGACTGGACGCTCACAATATTATGTTTGATCCACTATGGACTGGACTCGCACTATTATGTTAGATCCACTATGGACTGGACTCTCACACTATTATGTTAGATCCACAATGTACTGGACTCTCAGTATTATGTTAGATCCACTATGGACTGGACTCTCATAATGTTATGTTAGATCCACTATGGACTGGACTCTCACTATTATGTTAGATCCACTATGGACTGGACTCTCACAATATTATGTTAGATCCACTATGGACTGGACACTCACTATTATGTTAGATCCACTATGGACTGGACTCGCACTATTATGTTAGATCCACTATGGACTGGACTCTCACTATTATGTTAGATCCACTATGGACTGGACTCTCACTATTATGTTAGAGCCACTATGGACTGGACTCGCACTATTATGTTAGATCCACTATGGCCTGGACTCTCACAATATTATGTTAGACCCACTATGGACTGGACTCTCACTATTATGTTAGATCCACTATGGACTGGACTCTCACAATTTTATGTTAGATCTACTATGGACTGGACTCTCACAATTTTATGTTAGATCCACTATGGACTGGATTCTCTCACTATTATGTTAGATCCACTATGGACTGGACTTTCACAATATAATGTTAGATCCACTATGGACTGGACTCTCACAATATTATGTTAGATCCACTATGGACTGGACTCACAATATTATGTTAGATCCACCATGGACTGGACTCTCACTATTATGTTAGATCCACTATGGACTGGACTCTCACACTATTATGTTAGACCCACTATGGACTGGACTCTCACTATTATGTTAGACCCACTATGGACTGGACGCTCACAATATTATGTTTGATCCACTATGGACTGGACTCTTACTATTATGTTAGATCCACTATGGACTGGACTCTCACACTATTATGTTAGATCCACTATGGACTGGACACTCACAATATTATCTTACACCCACTATGGACTGGACTCTCGCAATATTATGTTAGATCCACTATGGACTGGATTCTCACAAAATTATGTTAGACCCACTATGGACTGTACTCTCACTATTATGTTAGATCCACTATGGACTGGACACTCACAATATTATGTTACACCCACTATGGACTGGACTCTCACAATATTATGTTAGATCCACTATGGACTGGACTCTCACACTATTCTGTTAGACCCACTATGGACTGGACTCTCACATTATCATGTTAGATCCACTATGGACTGGACTCTCACATTATCATGTTCGATCCACTATGGACTGGACTCTCACACTGTTATGTTAGACCCACTATGGACAGGACTCTCACAATATTATGTTAGATCCACTATGGACTGGACTCTCACAATATTATGATGGATCCACTATGGACTGGATTCTCACAAAATTATGTTAGATCCACTAAGGCCTGGACTCTCACTATTATGTTAGAGCCACTATGGACTGGACTCTCACTATTATGTTAGATCCACTATGGACTGGACTCTCACACTATTATGTTAGAGCCACTATGGTCTGGACTCTCACAATATTATGTTAGATCCACAATAGACTGGACTTTCACTATTATGTTAGAGCCACTATGAACTGGACTCTCACAATATTATGTTAGATCCACTATGGACTGGATTCTCACAAAATTATGTTAGACCCACTATGGACTGTACTCTCACTATTATGTTAGATCCACTATGGACTGGACTCTCATAATACAATGTTAGATCCACTATGGACTGGACTCTCACTATTATGTTAGATCCACTATGGACTGGACTTTCACAATATAATGTTAGATCCATAATGGACTGGACTCTCACTATTATGTTAGATCCACTATGGACTGGACTCTCATAATATTATGTTAGATCCACTATGGACTGGACTCTCACTATTATGTTAGATCCACTATGGACTGGACTTTCACAATATCATATTAGATCCACTATGGACTGGACTCTCACAATATTATGTTAGATTCACTATGGACTGGACTCACAATATTATGTTAGACCCACTATGGACTGGACTCTCACTATTATGTTAGATCCACTATGGACTGGACTCTCATAATATTATGTTAGATCCACTATGGACTAGACTCTCACTATTATGTTAGATCCACTATGGACTGGACTTTCACAATATAATGTTAGATCCACTATGGACTGGACTCTCACTATTATGTTAGATCCACTATGGACTGGACTCTCATAATATTATGTTAGATCCACTATGGACTGGACTCTCACTATTATGTTAGATCCACTATGGACTGGACTTTCACAATATAATGTTATATCCACTATGGACTGGACTCTCACAATATTATGTTAGATCCACTATGGACTGGACTCACAATATTATGTTAGATCCACCATGGACTGGACTCTCACTATTATGTTGGATCCACTATGGACTGGACTCTCACACTATTATGTTAGACCCACTATGGACTGGACTTTCACAATATAATGTTATATCCACTATGGACTGGACTCTCACAATATTATTTTAGATCCACTATGGACTGGACTCACAATATTATGTTAGATCCACCATGGACTGGACTCTCACTATTATGTTGGATCCACTATGGACTGGACTCTCACACTATTATGTTGGACCCACTATGGACTGGACTCTCACTATTATATTAGATCCACTATGGACTGGACTCTCGCTATTATGTTAGATCCACTATGGACTGGACTCTCACAATATTATGTTAGATCCACCATGGACTGGTCTCTCACTATATTATGTTAGATCCACAATGGACTGGACTCTCAGTATTATGTTAGATCCACTATGGACTGGACTCTCATAATATTATGTTAGATCCACTATGGACTGGACTGTCACTATTATGTTAGATCCACTATGGACTGGACTCTCACAATATTATGTTAGATCAACTATGGACTGGACACTCACTATTATGTTTGATCCACTATGGACTGGACTCTCACTATTATGTTAGAGCCACTATGGACTGGACTCGCACTATTATGTTAGATCCACTATGGACTGGACTCTCACTATTATGTTAGAGCCACTATGGACTGGACTCACACTATTATGTTAGATCCACTATGGCCTGGACTCTCACAATATTATGTTAGACCCACTACGGACTGGACTCTCACAATATTATGTTAGATCTACTATGGACTGGACTCTCACTATTATGTTAGATCCACTATGGACTGGACTCTCACAATATTATGTTAGATCCACTATGGACTGGATTCTCTCACTATTATGTTAGATCCACTAAGGACTGGACTCACAATATTATGTTAGATCCACTATGGACTGGACTCTCACAATATTATGTTAGATCCACTATGGACTGGACTCTCACAATATTATGTTAGATCCACTATGGACTGGACTCTCACACTATTCTGTTAGACCCACTATGGACTGGACTCTCACACTATTCTGTTAGACCCACTATGGACTGGACTCTCACATTATCATGTTAGATCCACTATGGACTGGACTCTCACATTATCATGTTAGATCCACTATGGACTGGACTCTCACTATTATGTTAGATCCACTCTGGACTGGACTTTCACAATATAATGTTAGATCCACTATGGACTGGACTCTCACAATATTATGTTAGATCCACTATGGACTGGACTCACAATATTATGTTAGACCCACTATGGACTGGACTGTCACTATTATGTTAGATCCACTATGGACTGGACTCTCATAATATTATGTTAGATCCACTATGGACGGGACTCTCACTATTATGTTAGATCCACTATGGACTGGACTTTCACAATATAATGTTAGATCCACTATGGGCTGGACTCTCACTATTATGTTAGAGCCACTATGGACTGGACTCGCACTATTATGTTAGATCCACTATGGACTGGACGCTCACTATTATGTTAGATCCACTATGGACTGGACTCTCACTATTATGTTAGAGCCACTATGGACTGGACTCGCACTATTATGTTAGATCCACTATGGCCTGGACTCTCACAATATTATGTTAGACCCACTATGGACTGGACTCTCACAATATTATGTTAGATCCACAATGGACTGGACTCTCAGTATTATGTTAGATCCACTATGGACTGGACTCTCATAATGTTATGTTAGATCCACTATGGACTGGACTCTCACTATTATGTTAGATCCACTATGGACTGGACTCTCACAATATTATGTTAGATCCACTATGGACTGGACTCACAATATTATGTTAGACCCACTATGGACTGGACTCTCACTATTATGTTAGATCCACTATGGACTGGACTCTCATAATATTATGTTAGATCCACTATGGACTGGACTCTCACTATTATGTTAGATCCACTATGGACTGGACTTTCACAATATAATGTTAGATCCAAAGACATGCACCTGGGGATAGGTTAATTGGCAACACTAAATTGGCCCTAGTGTGTGAATGTGAGTGTGAATGTTGTCTGTCTATCTTTGTTGGCCCTGCGATGAGGTGGCGACTTGTCCAGGGTGTACCCCGCCTTCCGCCCGATTGTAGCTGAGATAGGCGCAAGCTCCCCTCGCGACCCCAAAAGGGAATAAGTGGTAGAAAATGGATGGATGGATGGATGGATCCACTATGGGCTGGACTCTCACTATTATGTTGGAGCCACTATGGACTGGACTCGCACTATTATGTTAGATCCACTATGGACTGGACTCTCACTATTATGTTAGAGCCACTATGGACTGGACTCGCACTATTATGTTAGATCCACTATGGCCTGGACTCTCACAATATTATGATAGACCCACTATGGACTGGACTCTCACTATTATGTTAGAGCCACTATGGCCTGGACTCTCACACTATTATGTTAGAGCCACTATGGACTGGACTCTCACAATATTATGTTAGATCCACAATGGACTGGACTCTCACTATTATGTTAGAGCCACCATGGACTGGACTCTCACTATTATGTTAGATCCACTATGGACTGGACTCTCACAATATTATATTAGATCCACTATGGACTGGATTCTCACAAAATTATGTTAGATCCACTATGGAGTGGACTCTCACAATATTATGTTAGACCCACTATGGACTGGACTCTCACAATATTATGTTAGACCCACTATGGACTGGACTCTCACTATTATGTTAGATCCACTATGGACTGGACTCTCATAATATTATGTTAGATCCACTATGGACTGGACTCTCACTATTATGTTAGATCCACTATGGACTGGACTTTCACAATATAATGTTAGATCCACTATGGACTGGACTCTCACAATATTATGTTAGATCCACTATGGACTGGACTCACAATATTATGTTAGATCCACTATGGACTGGACTCTCACTATTATGTTAGATCCACTATGGACTGGACTCTCACACTATTATGTTAGACCCACTATGGACTGGACTCTCACTATTATGTTAGACCCACTATGGACTGGACGCTCACAATATTATGTTTGATCCACTATGGACTGGACTCGCACTATTATGTTAGATCCACTATGGACTGGACTCTCACACTATTATTTTAGATCCACAATGGACTGGACTCTCAGTATTATGTTAGATCCACTATGGACTGGACTCTCATAATGTTATGTTAGATCCACTGTGGACTGGACTCTCACTATTATGTTAGATCCACTATGGACTGGACTCTCACAATATTATGTTAGATCCACTATGGACTGGACACTCACTATTATGTTAGATCCACTATGGACTGGACTCGCACTATTATGTTAGATCCACTATGGACTGGACTCTCACTATTATGTTAGATCCACTATGGACTGGACTCTCACAATATTATGTTAGACCCACTATGGACTGGACTCTCACTATTATGTTAGATCCACTAACGACTGGACTCTCACAATTTTATGTTAGATCCACTATGGACTGGATTCTCTCACTATTATGTTAGATCCACTAAGGACTGGACTCACAATATTATGTTACACCCACTATGGACTGGACTCTCACAATATTATGTTGGATCCACTATGGACTGGACTCTCACACTATTCTGTTAGACCCACTATGGACTGGACTCTCACGTTATCATGTTAGATCCACTCTGGACTGGACTCTCACATTATCATGTTAGATCCACTATGGACTGGACTCTCACACTGTTATGTTAGACCCACTATGGACGGGACTCTCACAATATTATGTTAGATCCACTATGGACTGGACTCTCACAATATTATGATAGATCCACTATGGACTGGATTCTCACAAAATTATGTTAGATCCACTAAGGACTGGACTCTCACTATTATGTTAGAGCCACTATGGACTGGACTCTCACTATTATGTTAGATCCACTATGGACTGGACTCTCACACTATTATGTTAGAGCCACTATGGTCTGGACTCTCACAATATTATGTTAGATCCACAATGGACTGGACTTTCACTATTATGTTAGAGCCACTATGGACTGGACTCTCACAATATTATGTTAGATCCACTATGGACTGGATTCTCACAAAATTATGTTAGATCCACTATGGACTGGACTCTCACTATTATGTTAGATCCACTATGGACTGGACTCTCATAATATTATGTTAGATCCACTATGGACTGGACTCTCACTATTATGTTAGATCCACTATGGACTGGACTTTCACAATATAATATTAGATCCACTATGGACTGGACTCTCACAATATTATGTTAGATTCACTATGGACTGGACTCACAATATTATGTTAGACCCACTATGGACTGGACTCTCACTATTATGTTAGATCCACTATGGACTGGACTCTCATAATATTATGTTAGATCCACTATGGACTAGACTCTCACTATTATGTTAGATCCACTATGGACTGGACTTTCACAATATAATGTTAGATCCACTATGGACTGGACTCTCACTATTATGTTAGATCCACTATGGACTGGACTCTCATAATATTATGTTAGATCCACTATGGACTGGACTCTCACTATTATGTTAGATCCACTATGGACTGGACTTTCACAATATAATGTTATATCCACTATGGACTGGACTCTCACAATATTATGTTAGATCCACTATGGACTGGACTCACAATATTATGTTAGATCCACCATGGACTGGACTCTCACTATTATGTTGGATCCACTATGGACTGGACTCTCACACTATTATGTTAGACCCACTATGGACTGGACTTTCACAATATAATGTTATATCCACTATGGACTGGACTCTCACAATATTATGTTAGATCCACTATGGACTGGACTCACGATATTATGTTAGATCCACCATGGACTGGACTCTCACTATTATGTTGGATCCACTATGGACTGGACTCTCACACTATTATGTTAGACCCACTATGGACTGGACTCTCACTATTATATTAGATCCACTATGGACTGGACTCTCGCTATTATGTTAGATCCACTATGGACTGGACTCTCACAATATTATGTTAGATCCACCATGGACTGGACTCTCACAATATTATATTAGATCCACAATGGACTGGACTCTCAGTATTATGTTAGATCCACTATGGACTGGACTCTCATAATATTATGTTAGATCCACTATGGACTGGACTGTCACTATTATGTTAGATCCACTATGGACTGGACTCTCACAATATTATGTTAGATCAACTATGGACTGGACACTCACTATTATGTTTGATCCACTATGGACTGGACTCTCACTATTATGTTAGAGCCACTATGGACTGGACTTTTACTATTATGTTAGATCCACTATGGACTGGACTCTCACTATTATGTTAGAGCCACTATGGACTGGACTCACACTATTATGTTAGATCCACTATGGCCTGGACTCTCACACTATTATGTTAGAGCCACTATGGATTTTACTCTCACAATATTATGTTAGATCCACAATGGACTGGACTCTCACTATTATGTTAGAGCCACCATGGACTGGACTCTCACTATTATGTTAGATCCACTATGGACTGGACTCTCACAATATTATATTAGATCCACTATGGACTGGATTCTCACAAAATTATGTTAGATCCACTATGGAGTGGACTCTCACAATATTATGTTAGACCCACTATGGACTGGACTCTCACAATATTATGTTAGACCCACTATGGACTGGACTCTCACTATTATGTTAGATCCACTATGGACTGGACTCTCATAATATTATGTTAGATCCACTATGGACTGGACTCTCACTATTATGTTAGATCCACTATGGACTGGACTTTCACAATATAATGTTAGATCCACTATGGACTGGACTCTCACAATATTATGTTAGATCCACTATGGACTGGACTCACAATATTATGTTAGATCCACTATGGACTGGACTCTCACTATTATGTTAGATCCACTATGGACTGGACTCTCACACTATTATGTTAGACCCACTATGGACTGGACTCTCACTATTATGTTAGACCCACTATGGACTGGACGCTCACAATATTATGTTTGATCCACTATGGACTGGACTCGCACTATTATGTTAGATCCACTATGGACTGGACTCTCACACTATTATTTTAGATCCACAATGGACTGGACTCTCAGTATTATGTTAGATCCACTATGGACTGGACTCTCATAATGTTATGTTAGATCCACTGTGGACTGGACTCTCACTATTATGTTAGATCCACTATGGACTGGACTCTCACAATATTATGTTAGATCCACTATGGACTGGACACTCACTATTATGTTAGATCCACTATGGACTGGACTCGCACTATTATGTTAGATCCACTATGGACTGGACTCTCACTATTATGTTAGATCCACTATGGACTGGACTCTCACAATATTATGTTAGACCCACTATGGACTGGACTCTCACTATTATGTTAGATCCGCTAACGACTGGACTCTCACAATTTTATGTTAGATCCACTATGGACTGGATTCTCTCACTATTATGTTAGATCCACTAAGGACTGGACTCACAATATTATGTTACACCCACTATGGACTGGACTCTCACAATATTATGTTGGATCCACTATGGACTGGACTCTCACACTATTCTGTTAGACCCACTATGGACTGGACTCTCACGTTATCATGTTAGATCCACTATGGACTGGACTCTCACATTATCATGTTAGATCCACTATGGACTGGACTCTCACACTGTTATGTTAGACCCACTATGGACGGGACTCTCACAATATTATGTTAGATCCACTATGGACTGGACTCTCACAATATTATGATAGATCCACTATGGACTGGATTCTCACAAAATTATGTTAGATCCACTAAGGACTGGACTCTCACTATTATGTTAGAGCCACTATGGACTGGACTCTCACTATTATGTTAGATCCACTATGGACTGGACTCTCACACTATTATGTTAGAGCCACTATGGTCTGGACTCTCACAATATTATGTTAGATCCACAATGGACTGGACTTTCACTATTATGTTAGAGCCACTATGGACTGGACTCTCACAATATTATGTTAGATCCACTATGGACTGGATTCTCACAAAATTATGTTAGATCCACTATGGACTGGACTCTCACTATTATGTTAGATCCACTATGGACTGGACTCTCATAATATTATGTTAGATCCACTATGGACTGGACTCTCACTATTATGTTAGATCCACTATGGACTGGACTTTCACAATATAATGTTAGATCCACTATGGACTGGACTCTCACTATTATGTTAGATCCACTATGGACTGGACTCTCATAATATTATGTTAGATCCACTATGGACTGGACTCTCACTATTATGTTAGATCCACTATGGACTGGACTTTCACAATATAATATTAGATCCACTATGGACTGGACTCTCACAATATTATGTTAGATTCACTATGGACTGGACTCACAATATTATGTTAGACCCACTATGGACTGGACTCTCACTATTATGTTAGATCCACTATGGACTGGACTCTCATAATATTATGTTAGATCCACTATGGACTAGACTCTCACTATTATGTTAGATCCACTATGGACTGGACTTTCACAATATAATGTTAGTTCCACTATGGACTGGACTCTCACTATTATGTTAGATCCACTATGGACTGGACTCTCATAATATTATGTTAGATCCACTATGGACTGGACTCTCACTATTATGTTAGATCCACTATGGACTGGACTTTCACAATATAATGTTATATCCACTATGGACTGGACTCTCACAATATTATGTTAGATCCACTATGGACTGGACTCACAATATTATGTTAGATCCACCATGGACTGGACTCTCACTATTATGTTGGATCCACTATGGACTGGACTCTCACACTATTATGTTAGACCCACTATGGACTGGACTTTCACAATATAATGTTATATCCACTATGGACTGGACTCTCACAATATTATGTTAGATCCACTATGGACTGGACTCACGATATTATGTTAGATCCACCATGGACTGGACTCTCACTATTATGTTGGATCCACTATGGACTGGACTCTCACACTATTATGTTAGACCCACTATGGACTGGACTCTCACTATTATATTAGATCCACTATGGACTGCACTCTCGCTATTATGTTAGATCCACTATGGACTGGACTCTCACAATATTATGTTAGATCCACCATGGACTGGACTCTCACAATATTATATTAGATCCACAATGGACTGGACTCTCAGTATTATGTTAGATCCACTATGGACTGGACTCTCATAATATTATGTTAGATCCACTATGGACTGGACTGTCACTATTATGTTAGATCCACTATGGACTGGACTCTCACAATATTATGTTAGATCAACTATGGACTGGACACTCACTATTATGTTTGATCCACTATGGACTGGACTCTCACTATTATGTTAGAGCCACTATGGACTGGACTTTTACTATTATGTTAGATCCACTATGGACTGGACTCTCACTATTATGTTAGAGCCACTATGGACTGGACTCACACTATTATGTTAGATCCACTATGGCCTGGACTCTCACAATATTATGTTAGACCCACTATGGACTGGACTATCACAATATTATGTTAGATCTACTATGGACTGGACTCTCACTATTGTGTTAGATCCACTATGGACTGGACTCTCACAATATTATGTTAGATCCACTATGGACTGGATTCTCTCACTATTATGTTAGATCCACTAAGGACTGGACTCACAATATTATGTTAGATCCACTATGGACTGGACTCTCACAATATTATGTTAGATCCACTATGGACTGGACTCTCACAATATTATGTTAGATCCACTATGGACTGGACTCTCACACTATTCTGTTAGACCCACTATGGACTGGACTCTCACATTATTATGTTATATCCAGTATGGACTGGACTCTCACACTGTTATGTTAGACCCACTATGGACGGGACTCTCACAATATTATGTTAGATCTACTATGGACTGGACTCTCACTATTTTGTTAGATCCACTATGGACTGGACTCTCACAATATTATGTTAGATCCACTATGGACTGGATTCTCTCACTATTATGTTAGATCCACTAAGAAGTGGACTCACAATATTATGTTGGATCCACTATGGACTGGACTCTCACAATATTATGTTAGATCCACTATGGACTGGACTCTCACACTATTCTGTTAGACCCACTATGGACTGGACTCTCACATTATTATGTTAGATCCACTATGGACTGGACTCTCACACTGTTATGTTAGACCCACTATGGACGGGACTCTCACTATTATGTTAGATCCACTATTGACTAGACTCTCACTATTATCTTAGATCCACTATGGAAAGAACTCTCACTATTATGTTAGATCCACTATGGACTGGACTCTCACTATTATGTTAGAACCACTATGGACTGGACTCTCACAATATTATGTTAGATCCACTATTGACTGGACTCTCACTATTATGTTAGATCCACTATGGACTGGACTCTCGCTATTATGTTAGATTCACTATGGACTGGACTCTCGCTATTATATTAGATCCACTATGGACTGGACTCTCACAATATTATGTTAGATCCACCATGGACTGGACTCTCACAATATTATGTTAGATCCACAATGGACTGGACTCTCAGTATTATGTTAGATCCACTATGGACTGGACTCTCATAATATTATGTTAGATCCACTATGGACTGGACTCTCACTATTATGTTAGATCCACTATGGACTGGACTCTCACAATATTATGTTAGATCCACTATGGACTGGACACTCACTATTATGTTAGATCCACTATGGGCTGGACTCTCACTATTATGTTAGAGCCACTATGGACTGGGCTCGCACTATTATTTTAGATCCACTATGGACTGGACTCTCACTATTATGTTAGATCCACTATGGACTGGACTCTCACTATTATGTTAGAGCCACTATGGACTGGACTCGCACTATTATGTTAGATCCACTATGGCCTGGACTCTCACAATATTATGTTAGACCCACTATGGACTGGACTCTCACAATATTATGTTAGATCTACTATGGACTGGACTTTCACTATTATTTTATATCCACTATGGACTGGACTCTCACAATATTATGTTAGATCCACAATGGACTGGACTCTCACACTATTCTGTTAGACCCACTATGGACTGGACTCTCACATTATTATGTTAGATCCACTATGGACTGGACTCTCACACTGTTATGTTAGACCCACTATGGACGGGACTCTCACAATATTATGTTAGACCCACTATGGACTGGACTCTCACAATATTATGTTAGATCTACTATGGACTGGACTCTCACTATTATGTTAGATCCACTATGGACTGGACTCTCACAATATTATGTTAGATCCACTATGGACTGGATTCTCTCACTATTATGTTAGATCCACTAAGAACTGGACTCACAATATTATGTTACATCCACTATGGACTGGACTCTCACAATATTATGTTAGATCCACTATGGACTGGACTCTCACACTGTTATGTTAGACCCACTATGGACGGGACTCTCACAATATTATGTTAGATCCACTATGGACTGGACTCTCACTATTATGTTGGATCCGCTATTGACTAGACTCTCACTATTATCTTGGATCCACTATGGACTGGACTCTCACTATTATGTTAGATCCACTATGGACTGGACTCTCACTATTATGTTAGATCCACTATGGACTGGACTCTCACAATATTATGTTAGATCCACTATTGACTGGACTCTCACTATTATGTGTTAGATCCACTATGGACTGGACTCTCACTATTATATTAGATCCACTACTGACTGGACTCTCGCTATTATGTTAGATTCACTATGGACTGGACTCTCGCTATTATGTTAGATCCACTATGGACTGGACTCTCACAATATTATGTTAGATCCACCATGGACTGGACTCTCACAATATTATGTTAGATCCACAATGGACTGGACTCTCAGTATTATGTTAGATCCACAATGGACTGGACTCTCATAATATTATGTTAGATCCACTATGGACTGGACTCTCACTATTATGTTATATCCACTATGGACTGGACTCTCACAATATTATGTTAGATCCACTATGGACTGGACACTCACTATTATGTTAGATCCACTATGGGCTGGACTCTCACTATTATGTTAGAGCCACTATGGACTGGGCTCGCACTATTATGTTAGATCCAGTATGGACTGGACTCTCACTATTATGTTAGATCCACTATGGACTGGACTCTCACTATTATGTTAGAGCCACTATGGACTGGACTCGCACTATTATGTTAGATCCACTATGGCCTGGACTCTCACAATATTATGTTAGACCCACTATGGACTGGACTCTCACAATATTATGTTAGATCTACTATGGACTGGACTCTCACTATTATGTTAGATCCACTATGGACTGGACTCTCACAATTTTATGTTAGATCCACTATGGACTAGATTCTCTCACTATTATGTTAGATCCACTAAGGACTGGACTCACAATATTATGTTACACCCACTATGGACTGGACTCTCACAATATTATGTTAGATCCACTATGGACTGGACTCTCACACTATTCTGTTAGACCCACTATGGACTGGACTCTCACATTATCATGTTAGATCCACTATGGACTGGACTCTCACACTGTTATGTTAGACCCACTATGGACGGGACTCTCACAATATTATGTTAGATCCACTATGGACTGGACTCTCACAATATTATGTTAGATCCACTATGGACTGGATTCTCACAAAATTATGTTAGATCCACTAAGGACTGGACTCTCACTATTATGTTAGAGCCACTATGGACTGGACTCTCACTATTATGTTAGATCCACTATGGACTGGACTCTCACACTATTATGTTAGAGCCACTATGGACTGGACTCTCACAATATTATGTTAGATCCACAATGGACTGGACTCTCACTATTATGTTAGAGCCACCATGGACTGGACTCTCACTATTATGTTAGATCCACTATGGACTGGACTCTCACAATATTATATTAGATCCACTATGGACTGGATTCTCACAAAATTATGTTAGATCCACTATGGACTGGACTCTCACAATATTATGTTAGACCCACTATGGACTGGACTCTCACTATTATGTTAGATCCACTATGGACTGGACTCTCATAATATTATGTTAGATCCACTATGGACTGGACTCTCACTATTATGTTAGATCCACTATGGACTGGACTTTCACAATATAATGTTAGATCCACTATGGACTGGACTCTCACAATATTATGTTAGATCCACTATGGACTGGACTCACAATATTGTGTTAGATCCACCATGGACTGGACTCTCACTATTATGTTAGATCCACTATGGACTGGACTCTCACACTATTATGTTAGACCCACTATGGACTGGACTCTCACTATTTTGTTGGACCCACTATGGACTGGACGCTCACAATATTATGTTTGATCCACTATGGACTGGACTCGCACTATTATGTTAGATCCACTATGGACTGGACTCTCAGACTATTATGTTAGATCCACTATGGACTGGACTCTCACTATTATGTTAGATCCACCATGGACTGGACTCTTACTATTATGTTAGATCCACTATGGACTAGGTTCTAACACTATTATGCTAGATCCACTATGGACTGGACATCTGCAGAACCTCTCCAAGGTTTCTCATTGTCCCACTGGGTTGAGTTTTTCCTTGCCCCGATGTGGGATCTGTGCCGAGAATGTCATTGTGGTTTGTGCAGCCCTTTGAGACACTCTTGATTTAGGGCTATATAAGTAAACATTGAATGATTGATTGACTAAAAGGCATTAAAAGTCATTAAAAAGCCTTAAAAGTCATCAAATAGATTTTGCGAAATGTAAGGCCTTAAATGGCATTAAAAAGCATTAAACTCGATGTACGGCGGCATCAAAAAAAGTCACACAATTTTAGGCTGGGACCGATTGACATTAAGTCATCGATAATTTGCTATGTCCATCTGTTTCTTTTCTCTGTCTCAAGCTTTCAAAGTGGATACGAAAGGTCTCACTTTGCAATGGTGTCTGTATATTCAACAGTAGAATTACAAACGCTGTTTCCATATGAGTTGGGGAATTGTGTTAGATGTAAATATAAACGGAATACAATGATTTGCAAATCATTTTCAACTCATATTCAGTTGAATATGCTACAAAGACAACATATTTGATGTTCAAACTGATAAACATTTTTTTTTTTGCAAATCATTAACTTTAGAATTTGATGCCAGCAAAACGTGACAAAGATGTTGGGAAAGGTGGCAATAAATACTGATAAAGTTGAGTAATGCTCATCAAACACTTATTTGGAACAGGTGTGCAGGCTAATTGGGAACAGGTGGGTGCCAAGATTGGGTATAAAAACAGCTTCCCAAAAAATGCTCAGTCTTTCACAAGAAGGGATTAGGCGAGGTACACTCCTTTGTCCACAACTGCGTCAGCAAATAGTCAAACAGTTTAAGAACAACGTTTCTCAAAGTGCAATTGCAAGAAATTTAGAGATTTCATAATATCATCAAAAGGTTCAGATAATCTGGAGAAATCACTCCACGTAAGCGGCATGGCCGGAAACCAACGTTGAATGACCGTGACCTTCGATCCCTCAGACGGCACTTTATCAAAAACCGACATCATTCTCTAAAGGATATCACCACAATTATTCAGGAACATTTCAGAAAACCATTGTCACTAAATACATTTGTCGCTACATCTGTACGTGCAAGTTAAAGCTCTACCATGCAAAGCGAAAGCCATTTATCAACAACATCCAAAAACGCCGCGGGCTTCTCTGGGCCCGAGTTGGATCTATGATGGACTGATGCAAAGTGGAAAAGTGTTCTGTGGTCTGACGAGTCCACATTTCAAATTGTTTTTTTTGAAATATTCGACATTGCGTCATCCGGACCAAAGGGGAAGCGAACCATCCAGACTGTTTTTGACGCAAAGTTCAAAAGCCAGCATCTGTGATGGTATGTGGGTGCATTAGTGCCCAAGGCATGGGTAACTTATACACCTTTGAAGGCACCATTGATGCTGAAAGGTACATACAGGTTTTGGAACAACATATACTGCCATCTAAGCGCCGTCTTTTTCATGGACGCCCCTGCTAATTTCAGCAAGACAATGCCAAGCCAAATTCAGCACATTTCAACAGCATGGCTTTGTAAAAAAAGAGTGCGGGTTCTTTCCTGGCCCGCCTGCAGTCCAGACCTGTCTCCCATCGAAAATGTGTGGCGCATTGTGAAGCGTAAAATACGTCAGCGGAGAACCCAGACTCTTGAACTTGAAGCTTGAAGCTCTACATGAAACAACAATGGGAAAGAATTCCACTTTCAAATCTTCAACAATTAGTTTCCTCAGGTCCCAAACGTTTATTGAGTGTTGTTAAAAGAAAAGGCTATGTTACACAGTGGTGAACATGCCCTTTCCCAACTACTTTGGCACATGTTGCAGCCATGAAATTCCAAGTTAATTATTATTTGCAAAAAAAAAAATTAAGTTTATGAGTTTGAACATGGGCTGCACGTTGGGAGAGGGTTTAGTGCGTCTGCCTCACAATACGAAGGTCCCGAGTAGTCAGGGTTCAATACCGGGCTCGGGATCTTTCTGTGTGGAGTTTGCATGTCCTCCCTGTGAATGTGTGGGTTCCCTCCGGGTACTCCGGCTTCCTCCCACTTCCAAAGACATCCACCTGGGGATAGGTTGATTGGCAACACTAAATTGGCCCTAGTGTGTGAATGTGAGTGTGAATGTTGTCTGTCTATCTGTATTGGCCCTGCGATGAGGTGACCACTTGTCCAGGGTGTACCCGCGACCCCAAAGGGAATAAGCAGTAGAAAAATGGATGGATGGAGTTTGAACATCAAATATCTTGTCTTTGTAGTGCATTCAATTGAATAAGGGTTGAAAAGGATCTGCAAATCATTGTTTTCCGTTTATATTTACATCTAACACAATTTCCCAACTCATATGGAAACAGGGTTTGTACATAAACAGAGTAAACCTCTTGTCAGTCATCCACAATCTTTGTTTTGCTACGCCGAAGGACTTATGCTTCAATACATTTTTGTCTTGAGGAGCATCCTACGTACATTCAGGCTCAAAAATACAATGTTCTGGATCATCGCTAACTATTGCTGGGTTGCATATGACGTCATGTCCGTTTCTCTCCTTCGTGGCTTAATTGACACGATGGTCAAGCAGCTTGAGCATAGCATTAAATTAAGTGAGATTAGTGTAGAGTTTGAGCAGAAAATGTCGTATTGCTGGGTCATCCAGTCGTTCAAGTAGAGAGATAGGAAGGAGCTTTCATTCATCCATCCATACATCCATTTTCTACAGCTTATTCCCTTTGGGGTAGCGATGGGCGCTGGTGCCTATCTCTGCTACAAACGGGCGGAAGGCGGGATACACCCTGGACAAGTCGCCACCTCATCGCAGGGCCAACACAGATAGACAAACAACATTCACACTCACATTCACTCTCTAGGGCCAATTTAGTGTTGCCAATCAACCTATCCCCAGGTGCATGTCTTTGGAGGTGGGAGGAAGCCGGAGTACCTGGAGGGAACCCACGCAGTCACGAGGAGGACATGCAAACTCCACACAGAAATATCCCAAGCCCGGGATTGAACCCAGGACTACTCAGGGGCATTCGTATTGTGAGGCAGGCGCACTAACCCCTCTTCCACCGTGCTGCTCAGCTTTCGTTCAGTCCAGAACAAAGTTGTTCATAAAGGTAGTAAAGTCAGGGAAAAAAACAAAGTAAAAATATCACATTTGTGATTTCATTTGAAATAAAAAGACGCAGAGGTTACATTAACAATATTTGCAGAGACCCAAATAATTGGGAGGATTGGCACTACCAAACTTAAGGTTTTACTACTGGGCGACCAACATTAGAATTCATAAATGTTGGCTGTAATATGAAGCATTTGATCCCCCTCTGTTATGGAGGCTAACTCATCTCAGTCAGTATCTCTCAAGGCTCTGGTTGACTCTCCAATCCACTCTTCTACATCCACTTTTACGAAAAATCCAATCGTAAAAACCTCATTCAGAATTTGAGTCTAGTTCAAGCACTATTTTGGTTGACAGACTATTACTAATCTTCAACCCATCACTGCTAATCATGCATTTCCTCCCTCTCTTGTCGATACCGCCTTTTTAAGATGGTCAAGTCAGAGGATCGACAACATTAAATATTTATACATTGACCGCACTTTTGCCTCTCTTCAGCAACTTTGTATCACATTTTCACTCCCTTAGCAAATCTTTTTTAGATATCCGCAGATTGGCAGTTTTGTTCTTAATGTTTTCTGTGGGATTGTCACGCTCGAGTCGCATGGTGATGCGCGATTTTGTTCTCCCAGGGATGCAAAGGACACTCCGGACGAAAACGTAAAGGTAGGGTGATTTAATAAATAATACACAGTACTAAACAGACCGAAAGAAACAAAAGAACAGCGTGGCGAACGCATGGGAAGCTAAGGCTAACACTTAGCACAGAGTCTGGAACCAGAAATATAAACGCGACTGTTGCTTACCGCAAACAAGGAACCCAGGACGAGCGATAAAAAGGGCAGGCTTAAATATAGTCTCTTGATTGGACACAAGTGTGTCCCCAAAAACCGAGGCAGGTGAAAATCATACGTGACAAAACAAACAAACAAGGAAGGATATAACTACTTTATATTAGAAATGGCAACAGCAGAGGGTGAATGTCCCATAACAAGATGGTAGAGAAAAAGAAGAAGCATATCGACTATGGTGTCCCCACAGACTACCGTGGCGGATACGCGCACACTTTCAGGACTTATGCAGGTCTCAAATACACATCAGCAGGATCCATCTTGCGGCGGGCTTCTGTGTGCCCTGCCTCACTGTCGGACTGCCGGCTCCGCCTCTCCACATTCTTTATTTCTAGTGGAACATTTAAAGTTTTGGTGTTGTTTACTAGCGTCATATTGCAGTCTACACATATCTCTTATGTGTGACTACCATCTACTGGTCACACTTATCATTACACCATGTACCAAACAAAATTGCCTCGAGGTCGGGGGACGGCGTGACGAAGTTGGGAGAGTGGCCGTGCCAGCAATCTGAGGGTTCCTGGTTCAATCCCCACCATCTACCATCTTAGTCACGTCCGTTGTGTCTTTGAGCAAGACACTTCACCTTTGCTCCAATGGGTCCTGTTTAGCGCCTTGCATGGCAGCTCCCACCATCAGTGTGTGAATGCGCGTGTGAATGGGTGAATGTGGAAATAGCGTCAAAGCGCTTTGAGTTCCTTAAAAGGTAGAAAAGCGCTATACAAGTACAACCTATTTACCATTTACCAAAATCGCTTCGAGGTGGGTAAGCACAACCAGAATTATTCCGTACATTAGGCACACCGGGTTATTCGGTGCACTGTCGATTTTTGAGAAAATTAAAGGATTTTAAGTGCGCCTTGGAGTCTGGCACTTAAATTACTACGTCCGTGTGTGTGTGTTTGTTTTCTTTGTCTCTCGCTCCAAACCGAGAAAAAGACGTCTGACTCTGCATCGCTCTCAGCACCTGACCGCATTGATTTAACAGTAAAATGAACAGTTAGCTCTCCTTTTAGTCATTCACAATCTTTGTCTCTGTGGACCGCCAGCTTTGGCATACAGGATTTTTTCTGACGTCGCCTCCCTACTCGTGACTGGGTAGTGAGGAGTTCCGCAAAGAAACCTCAATGAAGAGTAAAAAATATGATGAAAAAGCCAAATGTCGTGGTCATGTTTCTTCTTCAAACCAGATGGGCAATCCACCATGAATGTATGTTTTATAGACGTGTCATGTCGCTAATTAGTCTTTTCTGCCACCAGGCAAACGATCGCAGGCTGCCATGACGGCACGCCTGAAGAAGGTGGAGTTGGAGTGCAAGCAAAAGGAGGAAGAGAGAGTCAACCTGGAGCTGGAGCTCACAGAGGTCAAAGGCAGCCTAAAGAACGCCTTGAATGGAGGAGTCACCCTAGGTCTCACCATAGAACCAAAAAGTAGCTCTTCTGCACTCCAGGTTAGCACATTGCTACTTACTTGCTGACTGACTTCCTCATGTCTCGGGATGTGAATTGAAAATATGCTTACAATTCCGGTTCCATTTGCGATTACGTTCTCATTTGGAAAGTAAGATAACACACAGGCTGATTAGCATCAAATTAGTATAGTTTAGAATAAACATGAGGATACATACCCAAAAGTGAGGTCTGATGGGGGAAGTGCTCTTTTTTGTTACATATTGTTCACAATCATTATGAGAAACCAGAACACATTGGTTTTTTTTTTTATTAAGGATTTTAAAGATGGTAAAAAACGTAATGTAGTAACAGACACCTTCATAACAATATGTACAATATACAATATGTACAATATACACACCTTAGTATATATATATATTATAGTAACAGACACCTTCATAAGAATATGTAATATGTTCATATACACACTGCAAGTATATATACATGTATATATACATATAACATGTAATAACAGACACCTTCATAACCATATGTAATATGTACAATATACACACTGCAAGTGTATATATATATATATATATATAAAACATGTAATAACAGACACCTTCATAACAATATGTACAATAGAAACACTGCAAGTTAATATATAATGTAAGAACAGACACCTTCATAACAATATGTAATATGTACAGTAAAATGTATATATATAATGTAGTAACAAACACTTTCATAAGAATATGTAATATGAACAATATAAACACTGCAAGTTAATATATAAGGTACAAACCCTATTTCCATATGAGTTGGGAAATTGTGTTAGATTTAAATATAAACGGAATACAATGATTTGCAAATCCTTTTCAACCCATATTCAGTTGAATGCACTACAAAGACAAGATATTTGATGTTCAAACTGCATCCATCCATCCATCCATTTTCTACCGCTTATTCCCTATTGGGGGCGCTGGCGCCTATCTCAGCTACAATGGGGCGGAAGGCGGGGTACACCCTGGACAAGTCGCCACCTCATCGCAGGGCCAACACAGATAGACAGCCAACATTCACACTCACATTTACACACTAGGACCAATTTAGTGTTGCCAATCAACCTATCCCCAGGTGTTAAAACTCATGAACTTAATTTTTTTTTGCAAATAATAATTAACATAGAATTTCATGGCTGAAACACCTGCCAAAGTAGCTGGGAGAGGGCATGTTCACCACTGTGTTACATCACCTTTTCTTTTAACAACACTCAATAAACGTTTGGGAACTGAGGCAACTAATTGTTGAAGCTTTGAAAGTGGAATTCTTTCCCATTCTTGTTTTATGTAGAGCTTTAGTCGTTCAACAGTCCGGGGTCTCCGATGTCGTATTTTACGCTTCATATTGCGCCACACATTTTCGATGGGAGACAGGTCTGGACTGCAGGCGGACCAGGAAAGTACCCGCACTCTTTTACTACGAAACCACGCTGTTGTAACACTTGGCTTGGCCTTGTCTTGCTGAAATAAGCAGGGGCGTCCATGATAACGTTGCTTGGATGACAACATATGTTGCTCCAAAACCTGTATGGACCATTCAGCATTAATGGTGCCTTCACAGATCTGTAAGTTACCCATGCCTTGGGCACTAAGACACCCCCATACCATCACAGATGCTGGCTTTTAAACTTTGCACCTATAACAATCCGGATGGTTATTTTCCTCTTTGTTCCGGAGGACACCACGTCCACAGTTTCCAAATATAATTTGAAATGTGGACTCGTCAGACCACAGAACACTTTTCCACTTTGCATCAGTCCATCTTAGATGAGCTCGGGCCCAGCGAAGCCAGCGGCGTTCCTTGGTGTTGTTGATAAATGGGTTTTGCTTTGCGAAGCAGAGTTTAGACTTGAACTTACAGATGTAGCAACCAACTGTAGTTACTGACAGTGGTTTTATGAAGTGTTCCTGAGGCCATGTGGGGACACCGTTTACACACTGTCTGTTTTTGATGCAGTACCGCCTGAGGGATCAAAGGTCCGTAATATCATCACTTACGTGCAGTGATTTCTCCAGATTCTCTGAACCTTTTGATGATTTTACGAACCTTAGATGGTAAATTCCCTAAATTCCTTGCAATAGCTCGTTGAGAAATGTTGTTCCAAAACTGTTCGACAATTTGCTTAAAAATTGGTGACCCTCGCCCCATCCTTGTTTGTGAATTACTTAGCATTTCATGGAAAATACCCAATCATGGCGCTGTCACGCCAAATTTCTTCCCTCTACAAAAACCTTACCCCCCCCCCATTGACTTCCGGGGTCATGATTAATACAGATGTTTTGTTAACGCTATATTATAAAAATAAAACGCTATATTATAAAAATACAGACGTTTTGTTAACGCTATATTATAAAAAAATTTAGAAAAATGAAAAAAACAATTTACACACACAAGCTATGGGATGACGTAAGAGGAAACGTGAGGAAACGTGACCCCGGAAGTAAATGTGTCATCCCATAGCTTGTGTTTGTAAATTGTTTTTTGAATTTTATTTTTTATAATATAGCGTTAACAAAACGTCTGTATTTTTATAATATAGCGTTATATTTTTATAATATAGCGTTAACAAAACGTCAGTATTAATCATGACCCCGGAAGTAAATGGTGGGGGAAGGTTTTTGTAGGGGGGGAAAAAATTTGACGTGACAGCACCCACATGTTCTCAATTAGCCTGCACACCTGTGGGGTGTTCCGAATAAGTGATTGATGAGAATTTTCAACTTTATTGCCACCTTTCCCAACTTCTTCGTCACGTGTTGCTGGCATCAAATTCTAAAGTTAATGATTATTTGCAAAAAAAAATGTTTATCAGTTTGAACATCAAATATGTTGTCTTTGTAGCATATTCAACTGAATATGGGTTGAAAATGATTTGCAAATCATTGTATTCCGTTTATATTTACATCTAACACAATTTCCCAATTCATATGGAAACGGGGTTTGTAGTAACAGACACCTTCATAACAATATGTAATATGTACAACATTAAGACTGCAAGTATATATATAATGTAGTAACAGACACTTTCATAACAATATGTAATATGTACAATATAAACACTGCAAGTGTATATATAATGTAGTAAGAGACATTTTCATAGAAATATGTTTATAAACACACTGCAAATGTGTGTGTATGTATATATATATACATAGATCCGCCCGATTGTAGCTGAGATAGGCATCAGCGCCCCCCGCGACCCCAAAGAGAATAAGCGTTAGAAAATGGATGGATGGATATATATATAGTTAACATGTAATAACAGACACCTTCATAACAATATGTAATATGTACAATATACACACTGCAAGTATATATATATATATATATATATATATATATATATATATATATATATGTGTGTAATGTAGCAACAGAACGTACGTGGTGACGTCATGCGCACCCACAGGAAGTGATTAGAGAATAGTTGACAAATAGTTCCCTTGCTGGATTGTAATCCCTCCGCAGGTCACATGCTCACTAAACTCTTCTCAGTCACCAGCCACATCACGGCGAGCATGTGAGTCGTCGCCTTTCTCCAGCTGCAGCGCCAGCGACACCGAGGTGTGCTTGCCCATTAATAGTGCCTCACTGCTCCGACGCCAACCTCTGGGCACCCAGAAGGCATCACCAGTCCGAGGTCACGTACTGAGGAGGGCTAAGGTCAGATGTCCTACTGTACACAACTTTTCACATTTAGTGATGTTAGTCCCGTCAAGATTTTGCTGCTTGTTTGTGATCGTTGCAGCTTAAAATGTCTGATTGTATGGAAGCTTTTTTTTTTAAAGTTTTCAATATCATTGCAACAGTTTGTGACTTTACGAAGTTGTAATCAATGTTCTAACCTCAAAAAATCAAAGGATTTCTACAAATCTTACAATATTTTATACATATAAACATTAACTCATGTCTTTTATATAATGACAACAATTTACCACGACCAGCATGATCTTGCGGGCCTTTTTCAAATGTCCGACTTTAAAGGAGCTTTTCCCCCCAAAATTTAAATGGAATTTGATTTTTCTTTAGATTTTTGTTGCAATAACATTTGTGTAAGTTTCAATTAATCTTTTATGATTTTCACAATTATTATAGCAGGTAAATTAGTCTATAATGAACAACTACAGCACCTGGGAAAAGTATCTTACCAGCAAGGCACACAAAATGTGTGAAATAGGAATTATTCTCTCACAACAAAGTGCCTAAAGAAAAGTCCAACAAATGAAAAGAACAACTCTTACAGTTAAAATTAACGTTTGCTGAAGACTAAACAATGAAAATGTTCTGAAGGGACATAGATATGTTCTACACAAGCTGTACACTGACTATTTTAAAGTATATCCAAGCATCATTTCTAGTACTTTCCCTTGAAAAGGATGTGCTGTAAGGAAAAAGTAGTACTGACTTTTGTGACATACTTTAAATACACATATATTAGGGTATTTTTATATATATATATATAATGTATGTATGTATGTGTATATATATGTGTATATTTGTATATATAAATGTATGTATGTATATATATGGATATATAAATGTGTATATATGAATACATTTGTGTATTTATGTGTGAATATACAGTGTTTCCCCCGGAAAATGTGTTAGTTAAGGTGGTGTCTTTCCATCGGACGGACCGGGGAAGGGGGTGGGTGTAAGGATCGGTGTAACTCGGCCTGTCGCCATCATGTCTCCACCTCGTCGCTGCCACCACAGCCTGGGGTGGCAATAGACTACAGACTGCGGTGAAGTAGGCCGGCTTCGTCGCGTGAAGAAGCCTACAACTTTTGGTTGTGTTTTCCGCTCCATTTGCTGAATGACTGTAGACGATATATATCCCTATAGTTTTTCCGTAAAGTAAAAACAAAACAGTCCTGGTTACCTGGAATACTAAAATAATGACTTACAAAGTCATATTAATGACTTACTTTAAGTAAGCGTTTGCAATAAGCGTTTGAAAAAAAAGAGTTAAAAGTGGGGCCACATGCTGACATATGCTCAACTCATCATGCTTAATTTATGACAGCATTTGGGAAGCCTGTAGATGATTTTTATTATGTAAATTTTATATTTTTATCAACATGTGATGTCAGGGACCCTGCCATTCAAAACTAGGCTGCTACATTACTAATGATTGATGTAACTATAGCTGAAAAAAATAGTACAATAACAATAGGAGAGACTATTCATCCCTGAACACCATGGAGTTCATGTAGGCTTTATGATTCAGTTACATTATTATATCAACTATCAGAGACAGAAACTCTTCATTTAACATAATGTCCTTTTTGCTGCTTCAAGGTCAATAATGCTTGTCTTTCTCTCAAACAGACAAGGCTTTGCTGTCCGTAATGCACACACACACCGCACAGTGAGCTAACGTTACGCTAAAAGCTAATTAGCCTACACCTCAAGGACTGCGAGCGAGCTGAGCTGCCGCTTATGTTTCTAGAACGTCAACGGGCTCATAGTGATGTTACTAGTAGATGACTGGGAGGTGTTTATTATAATTTGGGGAGAGTCCGCTGCCTTCTGCTTACCTTTCTGCTCACTCCACCGAAGGAGCACTGATGCCATGCGCTCGGAATACGCACTGCTGATGGGCTGTTACATGCGCTCTAAATACCACTGCTGATTGGCTGCTACCGCTCTGGTGTAACCAATCAGATGGTTCTGTCGGTGGGACAATGCTGGGTGCTGCAGAGACTACTGACAGAGGCAGAACTAAGTGAAGCAGCTTGTTAAGAAATGAGTATAGGCGGTGGCCCTTTGTTTTAAGGCGGCCGCCTTAACAACCAAGCACTGCGGGAAACCCTGTTATATATACATACATATGTGTGTATATATATATATATATATATATATATATATATATCTGATATATGATATATTGATCACCCACATTTCATACACTTAGACAGATGGAGTAATTTTGCCCAACAAAGCGGGAATAGCATAGCACAAAATTGTACACACTTAGGGCCTCATTTACGAAGATCCAAATACCACATGTTAAACAGCATGTACAAAAAATAAAATAGCGTTTACAGTACCATGAGTGGGAGTGTTGTGTGTGATCTACTAAGACTGCGTGTGCAATTGAAAAGTGGTGCAGAAAGCCTTAAAATTAGGATTTTGCATGCATACGTGACTGTTAACACGGAGACGATCATTTTTTGCACATTCATGTCATCAGGTGTTGAACCAGCAGCACACGTCTATAATCTGTAACACCTTTTTATGAATCGCAATCTAGACAACAGAAACATACGCACACTGACACTTGTGACACTTTTTTTGCGTCTGGAATGACTTGACGGCGAAAAAATGCAATATGAAAGACAAATTTTCATGTATTATGGTGATATATTTCCTAAATTAAAAAAAAAGGACAGCAGATATCAAAACGCATCAATTGAACTAATTTTATTCAGCCGCATAAGTCACTCAGCTGCAATGAAATTTATAAAAGGATGTTGCTGAATAGACGATACGTCTAACATTTTTATTTCTGACTAGAGATATCCGTTAATATCGGACTGCCGATATTATCGGCCAATGAATGCTTTAAAATGTAATATCGGGAATGATCGGTATCGGTTTCAAAAAGTTCAATTTATGACTTTTTAAAACACGGCTGTATGGAGTGGTACACGGATGTAGGGAGAAGTACAAAGCGCCAATAAACCTTAGAGGCACTGCCTTTGCGTGCCTACCCAATCTCATGATATCTACAGCTCTTCTCACACCCAAGTGAATGCAACGCATACTTGGTCAACAGCCATACAAGCACACTGACAGTGGCCGTATAAACAACTTTAACACTGTTACAAATATGCGCCACACTGTGAACCCACACCAAACAAGAATGACAAACACATTTCGAGAGAACATCCGCACCGTAACACAACATAAACACAACAGAACAAATACCCAGAAACCCTTGCAGCACTAACTCTTCCGGGACGCTACAATATACACCCTCTACAAAAACCCCGCCCCCTTCAACCTACTAATGCTCTCTCAAGGAGAGTATGTCCCAAATTCCAAGAAGCTGTTTTGAGACATGTTTAAAAAAAAAATTGCACTTTGTGACTTCAATAATAAATATGGCAGTGCCATGTTGGCATTTTTTTTTCCATAACTTGAGTGGATTTATTTTGGAAAACCTTGTTTAATGCATCCAGCGGGGCACCACAACAAAATTAGGCATGATAATGTGTTAATTCCATGACTGTATATATCGGTATCGGTTGATATCGGAATCGGTAATTAAGAGTTGGACATTATCGGAATATCGGCAAAAAAGCTATTATCTGACAACTCTGGTTTTTACTCCATTTTAGTTTATCATCAAATTTGCAAATTTGCCAAATGTTCTTTAAACAACTTTAACCATCTTTTTTCTTTCTTTTCCAGGAGTGGGAACAGAAGAGCGGAACATAAAACACCTTCAGGTCATTCTGTCTTTTTCCCATGTTGAATTTGTGTATATATTTATTTACAATGTCCCAATTAACCAAAAAAGACCAACACACTTTTTTTTTCTTTTTTTTTTTACTGTTGAGCATGTTTTTTTGTTGTTTTTTTGGTGCCTTTGCTTTTGCTCCAGTCAACAGAATCAAATATTTATTTGTAAAAAAACAAAACAAGAATAGCTTTGCTTTTATTTATGTTTATATATATATTTTTTATTTATATAAGTATATATATTGAATTTCTTTACATTTATTCAACGGAGTGTCAGACTTGTTAGTTATTTTTATTCTAATTTCCTTCTGTTGTTTTACTGCTTACCTTAACATTGAAATATTTTAAAAGTGGCTTAAATTATTAGAACTACTCGGAAAACAAAATGAAAATCATTTCTTGTACACTTTTTTTTTTAGGTTTACAAGAAGTTAACCACTGTTTTAAGGATTTAGCTCAACACAATTTATTGGAATCTTACCTTGGAAAATAGACAACTGAATTTAATTAGAGTTTTTTTATATTTTACGCTGGTCCAAATGTTTTTTCAACTTAGCTGTAATCGTGCTTTAAAAACCGGGGCCCATTTTGTCCAGTCAAAAGCAGGATGCCGGTGATGAAATCTACATTCCGATCTTTTTTTTTTTGGATGTGTGTATTTTCTTCGTAGCCAGCCTTAGCTAATTTGAATGACATTTGGCCGTCAAATTTAAGAACAAATTTACATTTTGGCTTTTTTAATTGTTTTTTTTTAACTAGTTTTTCCTTTTTTACAAAACAGGCACTTCAGTGTTTGAGTGCTATATAGATGGAATGTGTGATTATTGGCTTTGCGACTTCAAAAAAAAACAAAAAAAACCAGTGAAGTTGGCACGTTGTGTAAATGGTAAATAACAACAGAATACGATGATTTACAAATCCTTTTCAACTTATATATAGACTGTAAAAACGAGATATTTAACGTTTGAACTGGAAAACTTTATTTTTTGCAAATATTAGTTCATTTGGAATTTGATGCCTGCAACATGTTTCAAAAAAGCTGGCACAAGGGGCAAAAAAGACTGGGGAAGTTGAGGAATGCTCATCAAACACTTATTTGGAACATCCCACAGGTGAACAGGCTAATTGGGAACAGGTGGGTGCCATGATTGGGTATAAAAGAAGCTTCCATGAAATGCTCAGTCATTCACAAACAAGGATGGGGCGAGGGTCACCAGTTTAAGAACAACATTTCTCAACGAGCTATTGCAAGGAATTTAGGTATTTCACCATCTGAGGTCTGGATTATCGTCAAAAGGTTCAGAGAATCTGGAGAAATCACTGCATGTAACCTTGAATGCCCGTGACTTTCGATCCCTCAGGCGGTATTGCATCAAAAAGCGACATCAGTGTGTAAAGGATATCACCACATGGGCTCATGAACACATCAGAAAACCACTGTCTGTAACCACAGTTCATCGGTACATCTGTAAATGCAAAATTAGGACTCTACTATGCAAAGCCAAAGCCATTTATCAACAACACCCAGAATCGCTGCCGGCTTCGCTGGGCCCGATCTCATCTAAGATGGACTGATGCAAAGTGGAAAAGTGTTCTGTGGTCTGACAGGGTCTACATTTCAAATTCTTTTTGGAAAGTTCGAACGTTGTATCCTCCAGAACAAAGAAAAAAATAAACATCCGGATTGTTATAGGCGCAAAGTTGAAAAGACAGCATCTGTGATGTTATGAGGGTGTATTAGTGACCAAGGCATGGGTAACTTACACATTTGTGAAGGCACCATTAATGCTGAAAGGTACATCCAGTTTTTGGAGCAACATATGTTGCCATCCAAGCAACGTTATCATGGACGCCCCTGCTTATTTCAGCAAGACAATGCCAAGCCACGTGTTACAACAGCGTGGCTTCATAGTAAAAGAGTGCGGTTACTAGACTGGCCTGCCTGGAGTCCAGACCTGTCTCCCATTGAAAATGTGTGGCCTATTATAAATGATAAATGGGTTGTACTTGTATAGCGCTTTTCTACCTTCAAGGTACTCAAAGCGCTTTGACACTACTTCCACATTTACCCATTCACACACACATTCACACACTGATGGAGGGAGCTGCCATGCAAGGCGCTAACCAGCACCCATCAGGAGCAAGGGTGAAGTGTCTTGCTCAGGACACAACGGACGTGACAAGGTTGGTACTAGGTGGGGATTGAACCAGGGACCCTCGGGTCGCGCACAGCCACTCTTCCACTGCGCCACGCAGCCTTAAATACCAAAACAGAGATCCCGGACTGTTGAACAACATAAGCTGTACATCAAGCAAGAATTGGAAATAATTCCACCTAAAAAACTTCAAAAACTTCGTCTCCTCAGTTCTGAGTTTTGTTAAAAGGAAAGGCCATGTAACACAGTGGTAAAAATGCCCCCGTGCCAACTTTTTTGCAATGTGTTGCTGCCATTAAATTCTAAGTTAATGATTATTTTCAACAATAAAAAAGTAGTCTCTCAGTTGGAACATTAAGTATCTTATCTTTGCAGTCTATTTATTTGAATATAGGTTGAATAGGATTTGCAAATCATTGTATTCTGTTTTTATTTACCATTTACACAACGTGCCAACTTCACTGGATTTGGGGTTTGTACAATCTTTGAGGTTTATTTAATAGCGTCAAGAGCCTGAAATGACCAGGTCTAAGTAGCTAATTGGTTTGGTCCAGTTTTATTACATTTTCAAAGATATACAGTACAGGCCAAAAGTTTGGACACACCTTCTCATTCAATGCGTTTTCTTTATTTTCATGACTACTTACATTGTAGATTGTCACTGAAGGTATCAAAACTACGAATGAACACATGTTGTCTTTAATGTCTTTAATGTCCTTTGTTTTCTTTGATGTTTCCCTCTTACACACATGTAAGAGGGATGTGTACTATGGCTATGAGTTTTTTTTTTTCCCTTGGCATCAGTCTGAACCCCCTCTCCAGAGGCCCAGGCTAAAACCGATTTTTTTATTTTATTTTATTTTAATCTTTAATTTTTTTCTCCCACTCCCCCCCTTGTCTACCTGTATCCCACCTTTTTTGTAAGGGGCGCTGGAAGCTGGCAGACCCGTCAGCGATCCTGTTCTGTCTCCCTGTAATGTTTGTCTGTTGTTGAATGGGATTGGGCTGAAAATTTAAATTTTCCTGAAGGAATAAATAAAGTACTATGTAATCTAATGTGGAGATATGTACTTAACAAAAA
The DNA here is from genome assembly GCF_033978795.1 of Nerophis ophidion. NCBI lineage: Eukaryota > Metazoa > Chordata > Actinopteri > Syngnathiformes > Syngnathidae > Nerophis > Nerophis ophidion. The sequence continues at coordinate 119,042 of NW_026907074.1, read as the reverse complement.
AAGGTGAAATAACTGAAAACATGTTTTACATTCTAGTTTCTTCAAAATAGCCACCCTTTGCTGTGACTACTGCTTTGCACACTCTTGGCATTTTCTCGATGAGCTTCAAGAGGTAGTCACCTGAAATGGTTTTCCCTTCACAGGTGAAGTGAGAGAATGCCAAGAGTGTGCAGAGCAGTAATCAGAGCAAAGGGTGGTTCTTTTGAAGGAACTAGAATATAAAACATATATTTTTTTAGTTATTTCACCGTTTTTTGTTAAGTACATAACTCCACATGTGTTCATTCATAGTTGTAATGCCTTCAGTGACAATCTACAATGTAAATAGTCATGAAAATAAAAAAGACACATTGTTTGGGGAGAAGGTGTTTTCTACTGTATATTTTTAAACATAGTCATGTTTCACATAGACACTTTTATCCAGTTAAGGTTCATGATCAGTTTATGATTGGAAAAATGTTGTATAACAAACAAACACATTTTTTTCCAACAATTTTACAAACTCCCTTTTTTTATCTTTTCATTAGTTTTTAGTGAATTTCGCCAATGGAAAATATGTCAACAAATGTGAACGTGAGTTATGTAGCTCAGCTTTGCATTGTGTTTTTTTTTTTTTTTTTTATTTGTTGCACCTTATAAATCTTTTTACTTTATTTTCTATCTGACAGTCACCAATTTGGCGACAATAAAAAAAATGCTTTGCAAACAAACAAAAAACGGTTCTTTTTTTTTTTCGAACTTATTAAAAAAAATATTATTAAATATCTCCTGATATAGTCATCTTGTTTATATTATTTTTGTTACAAAAAATATATGAATGAAAACGTCACGGCCAATTAGTTGCTAAGCAGACTTAATAACCACCACTTATTTAGTTAAAAATTAAGAATAAGTACTTTTTCAGCAAAATATGATACATTTACTCAGTATTATCCTAAAGTCTGGATTTCATAATTGAAGAGCTGATTGTTCCAGTTTCGACTCCTCTTTTGTGCCTGTTTCTACTCCGAGTCATGTTCCTTTTGGTGTCCTTGTTATTATTCCTCATACTTTATTATTATAGTCCTGCACGTTTCTCTTAGCCCTACGATGAGGTGGCGACTTTTCCAGGGTGTACGCCGCCTTCCGCCCGATTTTACCTGAGATAGGCACCAGCGCCCCCCGCCACCCCAAAAGGGAATAAGCGGTAGAAAATGGATGGACGTTTCTCTTACGGTTAATATGAGACGGATCGTACCCCCCACATATGTTATACCATCGGAAAAGTCTCACTCGCGCCTACGGTGGTACTTTAAGTTTGGAACATTTTGTTTTACCATGGTGCGCTACCATACTTGCCAATTCGGGAGATGGGGGTGTTGTTGAGGTGTGTGTAAGGTGGTGGTGGTGGTAGTGGGGAGAATTGGGGGTTGTAGCGAGGGGTGTATATATTTTCAAGTGTTTCTTATATATATATATATATATATATATATATATGTATATATATATACATATATATGTATATATATGTATGTATGTAATCACAAGACTACTTCATCTCTACAGAACTGTTTCATGAGGGGGTTCCCTCAACCATCAGGAGATTTATATATATATATATATATATATATATATATATATATATATATGTATATATATATATATATATATATATATACATATATATATATATATATATATATATATATATATATATATATATTCCTCAAGTTGTCCTGAATGGACTAAAATTACTTTTTCCAATCATTTTGTAACTCGAAAGCGTACTTCTTCCTACTCGCCGTCACCATGTCTCTTCTTCGTTCTTCTCTTTCGTCTCTGTTATGTTTTTTTGGGCATTACTACTTGCCGTAGTTTTGAAGCAATGCATGATAGGAATCCGGATGTTGTGTGTCGGTGTATTAACGTGCCGGCTGGAATAAACACACGGTGAGAAATAGCTCTGTGCCTGCCTACTTTATGGGTGACTGGTAAACCTATGGATAACGGAGACATATATAATATTCTCCTTTTCAGGTGAGAGGACGCCCCCAATATTGTTGTCCGGGTGAAAATCGGGAGAACGGTTGCCCCGGGAGATTTTCGGGCGGGGCACTGAAATTCGGGAGTCTCCCAGGATAATTGGGAGGGTTGGCAAGTATGGACGCTACTCACGAATAATTTTAAAAAATGGGCCAGTTGAATGGGTACATACCTCTTCAATGGACGATTGCTCTGAGACAAATGCCAAAAAGACAAAATGACTTCCTCTTGTAGCTCAGCCGTACTTTCATGTAGCTCGGTGCTCAAAGTCTCATTTTGTTCACACACCTGTCTACTTTCGACACACGCTAACGATAGCATGCTAACGTTAGCTTGCTTGCACGCTAACATAAGCATGATATTTTTTAAGCTGAATTTGTTACCCGAGTCAAATTACTTGGTACGTCCGTTAGCATGCCAGCAAGCTAATATTAGTATGCTAAAATTTGTTTGCGTTTCTTTCACTTTTTTATTTACTTCCACATCCATACATTTTACTGCCGTGTTACTCGATATGTGAGACATGTACTGTTAGCATGCCATCGTTAGCACACATGCTAAGTGTTACATCTGAATGTAGGCATGCTAATTGTGACAGACTTCCTGCCATCACCGTGTGGGTTGCGGGGACACTTGACACACGACGCATCATAGCAGGTTTGATTCAGCTTTATTGCTTCGTTAGGTCTGTCTTCGGGCCAGTCGAGCGCGCCCATTTCTAGTGCGCCGACCCTGCCTTTGGTCACGCCACTTTTCAGTGCGCACGTTGTGCCTGCTTGTCGCCGTTGCACGCCTTTCGGCGTCCGGTGCTTGCGTCTGCTGCGGGGGTGCGTCATCTCGCTCTCTGTGTCATTTGTCACGCTCTTGGTCTGCTGGCCGTGGTTTCCTCCTCCATGCTGCCTCCTGCTCGTGCCCCCCTTCGCCTCTCCTATAGTCTAGCAGCAGATGGAAAGATTGTGAGCAGATGTGTGGTGTACGCACCTGACTTAAATTGCCGCTCTCGTGCCGCTCCGCGTGCGTCACGCCTCTCCTCGCCGCCGCATGCACCGCCTCCTGGCCTCCATCCTGGCCAGGGCTGTCTCTCTCAGCCCGCTGTCGGCCCGTCGGCTGCGTCTCGCCACACTAATGTTTTAGGCTAACTCTATAGCTCATTTTGTACAGTTACACCTAAAACTCACATATTCAGATACTCGGCACCATCTTAAAAGTACGGCGGCTCCCGACGACACCCGGCCAGAGGTCCAGGGCACAGACAGCCGGCCCATTAAAATGTTTCTAGTTCCTATTCTTATTCCCAACATGTTGATGTGATTTAGTTTTTTTAACCGAGACGATACATCTCCTTTCTGAATGTGATTCTAATGTGCAACTGCTTATCAGTCAATCATCCATCCATCCATCCATTTTCTACCGCTTATTCCCTTTTGGGGTCGCGGGAGGCGCTGGCGCCTATCTCAGCTACAATCGGGCGGAAGGCGGGGTACACCATGGACATGTCGCCACCTCATCGCAGGGCCAACCAACAAAGATAGACAGACAACATTCACACACTAGGGCCAATTTAGTGTTGCCAATCAACCTATCCCCAGGTGCATGTCTTTGGAAGTGGGAGGAAGCCGGAGTACCCGGATGGAACCAACGCATTCATGGGGAGAACATGCAAACTCCACACAGAAAGATCTCGAGCCTGGGATTGAACCCAGGACTGCCGGACCTTCGTATTGTGAGGCAGACGCACTAACCCCTCTGCCACCGTGAAGCCCCATCATCAATCAATCAATCAATCAAAAACAATTTAATCACAAATAAATATAGAAACGCTTATCCTGGTTCAACTTCCAATGTTGTTCTTAAAGGGAAACATTATCACCAGACCTATGTAAGCGTCAATATATACCTTGATGTTGCAGAAAAAGGACCATATATTTTTTTAACCGATTTCCGAACTGTAAATGGGTGAATTTTGGCAAATTAAACACCTTTCTATTATTCACTCTTTTGGGGCGATGACGTCACGTTGTGACGTCACCTAGGTAGTCAATCCGCCATTTTCTCAAACATTGAGGCAAATCAGCTCTGTTATTTTCCGTTTTTTCGACTGTTTTCCGTACCTTGGCGACATCATGCCTCGTCGGTGTGTTGTCGGAGGGTGTAACAACACGATCAGGGACGGATTCAAGTTGTCTTACGTGGACTGTGCATCGTTTGGCACGGCATGCTAATCGATGGTAACATGCTATTTAGGCTAGCTGTATACACATATTGCACCCACATTTAATGTCAAACAAACACTTACCAATCGACGGATTTAAATTGCTCCAGTGGTCAAAAGATCCGAAAGTCCCTCGTTTGCACATTTTACCGGCGATGCTACGACAGACATGGCACAGAGATGTATGGATACCCTGCGACACTCAAAGCAGATGCATTTCCAAGGATAAAGTCAACAAAATCACAAAAGTGAGTTTTGTTGATGTTTTGGACTTATGTGCTAATCAGACATATTTGGTCGCGGCATGATTGCCAGCTAATCCATGCTAAGATGTTATTTAGGCTAGCTGTATGTACATTTGTAGCTATATTTGCAACCAGCCTTTCCCTACACCCGCATTTAATGCCAAACAAACACTTACCAATTGACAGATTTAAGTTGCTCCTGCACATTTTACCGGCGATGCTACGACAGACATGGCACAGAGATGTATGGATACCCTGCGACACTCAAAGCAGATGCATTTCCAAGGATAAAGTCAACAAAATCACAAAAGTGAGTTTTGTTGATGTTTTTGACTTATGTGCTAATCAGACATATTTGGTCGCGGCATGATTGCCAGCTAATCGATGCTAACATGTTATTTAGGCTAGCTGTATGTACATTTGTAGCTATATTTGCATCCAGCCTTTCCCTACACCCGCATTTAATGCCAAACAAACACTTACCAATCGACTGATTTAAGTTGCTCCTGCACATTTTACCGGCGATGCTACGACAGACATGGCACAGAGATGTATGGATACCCTGCGACACTCAATTGTTGGTTAGAAGGCGATCGACGAATAGCTTCAATAGCTATTCGCTCAATAGCTTCAGTTTCTTCTTCAATTTCGTTTTCGCTATCTGCCTCCATACTCCCAACCATCCGTTTCAATACATGCGTAATCTGTTGAATCGCTTAAGCCGCTGAAATCCGAGTCTGAATCCGAGCTAATGTTTCTATATCTTGCTGTGCTATCCGCCATGTTGGCATCACTAAATTATGTCATAGGAAAATGGACGATGGATTTAAAGATAGCGAAAATCAGGCACTTTAAAGCCTTTTTTCGGGATATTCCATGATGGGTAAAATTTTGAAAAAAACTTAGAAAAATAAAATTAGCCACTGTTAACTGATTTTTATTGGTTTTAACCCTTCTGAAATTGTGATAATGTTCCCCCTTAATGCTTTTCCCCCTCATTTTGGGCATTACTAATTCCCTCCTGGATTCAGAGTCAGACTCCTGGCAGCGGTACGGTTGGGGAGGCCTCGTCGACATCGCCTCCAGTTTCTTTTACAGTTGGACAGATGGCGTTTTCCCATACGCCTGCAGCCCATTATATGCTGCTGCCCAACTCCAGGCCTTCCTTGGCCATAGTCCCTGGGAAGTCTGTTCTTCCAGGCCCCTGCCCAGAGAGTTCACCCCGTCTGTTTTTGGTTGGCCAAGCAACTTTTTATGTTGGACTTAAAACACATCCACCCACCCTACTTTGTACACGTCTTGTTTTAGACTTTGGGATGTCTGGAATCCGTTCTTTGGGGGGAGGGTACTGTCATGATCTGTTTGTAGTCTTGTGTTTTGTTCCCAATGTGCTCGTTCCTGTCATGACTTGTCTTGCCCTGATCCTTGTTTCCTCCAACCAGCTTTCCTCTTCCTATTGTGTCTTGTCCAGGTATGTTCAGTTGTCTAATTAGTCGGTATATTTAATTGCACTCTGGTGTTTGTTTGGTTGTCATATGTCCTGTGTGGTGATTTCTTTTCCAAGCTAGTGTTAACGTTCATGCTCATAGCCTTGGTCCTTGTTTTGCAAATTCTTAGTTGCTTCCTTTGGACTGTTTTTGCTGCGAGAAAGCGGTGAGTGACAAGGTCAAAGTCATTGGACCAAAGAGCAATTTGTATTCAACATAAATAGTATTTGAGAAAAATAAAGACATTTGAACCATGTATGTTCTGTTAAACCACTAATGGTAACCTAAGCTAGCCGGTGGTTTTCTTGTTGCGGTTTTTGGTTTTAGAAATGTAACTTTCACCACGACACCATAGACCGAAGTTCCGTGATCAACTTTGTAGTTGTGTCATCGGATTTGCAGCCTCATGTTTTGTACACTCGGGTGAAGAGAGGAGCGGAGCTTTCTACCGATCACCACCTGGTGGTGAGTTGGCTGCGATGGTGGCGGAGGATGCCGGACAGACCTGGCAGGCCGAAATGCATTGTGAGGGTCTGCTGGGAACTTCTAGCAGAGTCTCCTTTCAGAGAGAGTTTCAATTCCCACCTCAGGAAGAACTTTGAACATGTCACGAGGGAAGTGCTGGACATTGAGTCCAAGTGGACCATGTTCCGTACCTCTATTGTCCAGGGAGCTGATTGGAGCTGTGGCCGCAAGGTAGTTGGTGCCTGTCGTGGCGGTAATCCTAGAACCCGCTTGTGGACACAAGCGGTGAGGGATGCCGTCAAGCTGAAGAAAGAGTTCTATTGGGTTCTTGTGGCTCATAGGACTCCAGTGGCAGCGGACAGGTACCGACAGGCTAAGCGGTGTGTGGCTTCTGCAGTTGCGGAGGCAAAAACTCGGACATGGGAGGAATTCGGGGAAGCCATGGAAAACAACTTTGGGCGGCTTCGAAGGGATTCTTGCCACCGAGGAGCTTTTTAACTACCTCAGCAAACTCAGCTCAAAGACAGGAGCCAGATGAGGTGGTTAGGGCATCTGGTCAGGGTGCCCTCCGAACACCTCCCTAGTGAGGTGTTTAGGGCACGTCTGACCAGTAGGAGGCCACAGGGAAGACCCAGGACACGTTGGGAAAACTATGTCTCCCGGCTGGCCTGGGAACACCTCGAGATCCCCCGGGAAGAGTTGGACAAAGTGGCTGGGGAGAGGAAAGTCTGGGTTTCCCTGCTTAGGCTGAAGATGGATGGGATGGATGGATGGAACTTTGACCGTGTTGCATAAAGCCATTTTAACAACACACAAATTAAATCCATGCCAGTTTCTACAAGAAACTTGCTCTAATGTGAATCTTAGCTCATACAGGCAATCCAGCTAAGATCAACTTTTCAAAGCGAGTTGAATTGGTGAGTGCTCCTACTTCAAGATTGCACTTGGATCAACCAAACAGATCCCACAAAGTAAGACTAAAAGTTGTGAGAGTTCTACTTTATAGGTTGTATTCACCGTCATGTGCGGTTTGTTAACCATGCGAGGGTCAAAGTGGTGGGCCGGCGAGCGTCTGTTGTCAAAGCGTTCTGGGCGGCATTTTGCCTTTCTCAAAGAAAAATGCGCTTTAATTGCGTTATGTTCAAATTGCGAAAAGGAGAATGTTTCTTCAGACTTCCTCGAATCAAAGAAGGGTGAAAGAGTGTAACATTTTACGAAAGACGACGAGAAAAGTGGCACGCACTCCACTTCAAGTTGAAGCACAAGTTTGCAGTTTGATATACTTTTAACTTTTAGTATTTCCAATTTAAGAACTATTTTGATATCATTTGTATTTTAACTTCTTTTTCGGAATTCTACGAGTGTTTCGTAAAGCACCAATTTCGGGAAAGAAAATGTGAGCAAAACCTAAACAACTTATTTTTTTTAAACTACAAACAACGATCTTAAATGAATCTTTCAGGACATAAACAATGCTCAGATCTTTTGTTATATTTTGATAAAGACTGTACTCATAAACGCCGCATGCAACAACAACAAGGCAACCAACATAGCAGGAGACACAAAGTTAAATCATGAAATGCAAACTTCCCCGAGCAAAAACAGGGGTGGGGCGGAGGCGTGGTTGGGGCGGGGGGCATGGTTAAGAGGAGAGGATATATTTACAGCTACAATTCACCAACTCGAGTATTTCATATATATTTCATATATATATATATATATCCATCCATCCATTTTCTACCGCTTATTCCCTTTGGGGTCGTGGAGGGTGCTGGTGCCTATCTCAGCTACAATCGAGTATATATATATATATATATATGTGTGTATGAAATACTTGACTTTCAGTGAATTCTAGCTATATATATTTATTTTATTATATATGTAAATAAAATAAATAGTTGAATTTCAGACAGTACCTATCAAATACACAGTAATAAAAACACAGTTGTTCTACTAACTGTACTGGGCTTGCTGGTTACTAAAAAAAAAAACACACTTACATTTCACTATGTGGACGGCGTGGCGCAGTGGGAGAATGGCCGTGCGCAACCCGAGGGTCCCTGGTTCAAATCCCACCTAGTACCAACTTCGTCACGTCCGTTGTGTCCTGAGCAAGACACTTCACCCTTGCTCCTGATGGATGCTGGTTGGCGCCTTGCATGGCAGCTCCCTCCATCAGTGTGTGAATGTGTGTGTGAATGGGTAAATGTGGAAGTAGTGTCAAAGCACTTTGAGTACCTTGAAGGTAGGAAAGCGCTATACAAGTACAACCCATTTATTTATTTGAGTAACATTTGTTCTTCCATTTGCGTACTGGCGAGCGATCACCGAATCCGGGAACATATCCTTCACAGATTTGTTGTAGACATCTGCAAAGGAGAACAGGATGTTGCTTCCAGCTGTCATTTTGCGATGTGGCCCATAGTACTGGGTTATGAACGATGGTGGGCTGCGGACGCTTTGTGCTTCGCTGACCGTTCATGACTGAGTATATCCGTCCGGTCACCCTTTTGAATGGAGAAATCTGTTCTACAAAATTTACAGGAAACATACCCCTTCCCCTTCGACCTCTCCTGGATAAACTGATATTCTTGTTTCTATTCGTTTTGGAACTTGCAAGCTATTTCTTCATTTTGCTCGTCGACGGCGTCGTCATGGCTGTAACTTCCTCGTTCTTCTGCTTCATCTCCTTGTTTGTGTGTGCAGTTTTTTTAATAAAATCCGTAGATGTAACGTGATTGTGCAGGTGAGCTGTTTATATAGTAGGAAAGCGGACGTGAAAACAGCCTGTCTCCACTCTGGTCCGCATGGAGCTGGAGGGGGCGTGGCCTCCAGCTCCGGCTGAACTTAGGGAGAATATTTCTTCCGGGAGGTTTTCGGGAGAGGCGCTGAATTTCGGGAGTCTCCCGGGAAATCCAGGGAGGGTTGGCAAGTATGCTCATGGAAGCAGTGCTACAGAGTCTTTGTAGCATCGTGAGGAGACTCGCCAAAGATAACCTTGCAGGGGATCCAGAAATGAGAGAAAATAATTTATGTAGCCAGAGCCGACTTTCCTGACAGGCAAACCAAATTGGGGCGCCAAATTGCGGAATGTATAAAAAGGTAAATAAATGAACAATAACATAAATAGAGTATGAATGGGGCTTCGTGAATGCCTGGGTTCCCTCCGGGTACTCCGGCTTCCTCCCACTTCCAAAGACATGCACCTGGGGATAGGTTGATTGGCAACACTAAATTGGCCCTAGTGTGTGAATGTGTGTGTGAATGTTGTCTGTCTATCTGTGTTGGCCCTGCGATGAGGTGGCGACTTGTCCAGGGTGTACGCCACCTTCTGCCCGACTGTAGCTGAGATAGGCACCAGCGCCCCACGTGACCCCAAAGGGAATAGGCGGTAGGAAATGGATGGATGGAGTATGAATGTTGTCTGTCTATCTGTATTGGCCCTGCAATGAGGTGGCGACTTGTCCAGGGTGCACCCCGCCTTCCGCCCGAATGCATCTTAGACCCCAAAAAGGGACAAGCGGTAGGGAATGGATGGATGCATAACATAAATAGCTTAAAAAAGTAGATATAATGTGCACTCAATTGGACTGTTTTCTTTTAAAAAGGTACAAAGTAAACAAACGACCTGTGCCACAAACCTGACTGCTATACTGCTGCTCCTGAATAAAAAAGGCTCGTGGAGAAATTTTATCTGATTGATGATCTTTTACGGTGAAGAGTGGGACATCAAAGTGGTTTGTTGCGGCCTATAAAACGAAGGAAGGAGGTGTCACGTTGGGGTCGCATCGTTCTGGGGGCTGGTTCTCCCGAGATGCAGACGGACGACTCCGGACGAAAGCCTGAGGTAGGAGATGATTTATTTCTCATAAATCGTGGCTTAAACCAAAAACAGGAAACAAGCAAACATAACATGCCCAACATCACCACAACTGTCATTCGGCACCAGCTGTGATGGACAGGCTATGTAACACGCGTGCCAGACAGTCGCTTTCCGGAACAAATGTTGTACGGACAAATGGTGGAAGGACGACGCACCTAAGGAGGGCAGAAGAAGTGGTATTAAGATTACCTCAAAATCCACCTGAGGAAATGCTGCTTCAACCTCAACACCTGGCAGGAGGCTGCCCAGCAGAGGGTTTTGTGGAGAAGGATAGTCCATGAAGGCACTGCACGATTAGAGAAGGACCTTCGCCGTGCCGCGGAAAACAAGAGGCAACAAAGAAAGGTAGTCCGTGGATCACGGATCAGTCTCTACAGCCACCTGAGGACCCACGGATGACCAGACCCACCAACAGGAGGACTATCATACCCCCTTCGAGTGATCGCCGAAGATGAATACTGTATGTGTATGTATATGTATTTATATATATCCGTCCACTGCAATGAGGTGGCGACTTGTCCAGGGTGTACTCCGCCTTCCGCCCGATTGTAGCTGAGATAGGCACCAGTGCCCCCCGCGACCCCAAAGGGAATAAGCGGTAGAAAATGGATGGATGGGATATATCCATCCATCCATTTTTCTACCGCTTATTGGATGGGATATATCCATCCATCCATTTTTCTACCGCTTATTCCCTTTGGGGTGGCGGATATATATATACATATATATATATATAAACTTGACTTTCAGTGAAATATATATATATATGAAATACTTGACTTGGTGTATATATATATGTATATATATATATATATGTGTGTGTATACTGTATATATATGTATATATATGTGTATATATATGTATCTATATATATATGTGTATATCTATGTATCTATATATGTATATATATATGTGTATGTATATATATATGTATATATATATGTATGTATATGTATGTATATATATATATATATATGTACGTATATATATATATGAATATGTATATGTATGTATATATGTTTGTATATATATATATGTGTGTATGTATATGTATGTATATATATATATATGTATATGTATGTATATATAACTGTTTGGCCACAGTAGGGCGTGGTTGGGGCAGGGGGCGTGGTTAAGAGGGGTGTAGTATAATTCACCAACGCGAGTATTTCATATATATTTGGTATGTATATATATATATATGTATGAAATACTTGACTTTCAGTGAATTCTAGCTCTATATATTTATTTTATTGTATATATAAATAAAATGAATAGTTACATTTCCGATGGCAGCTATCAAATACACAGAAATAAAAACACAGTTCTACTAACTGTACTGTGCTTGCTGGTTACTAAAAAAAACAACACCACTTACCTTTCACTATTTGAGTAACCTTTGTTCTGCCATTTGCTTATTAACGAGCGATCTCCAAATCCGGGAACATAACCTTCACGGATTTGTTGTAGACATCCACAAATTAGAACAGGATGTTGCTTCCAGCTATCAGAATAGCCGTCATTGTCTCAGCATAAGATACACCATTGGGTCTTCATTTTGCGAGGTGGCTCATAATACTGCGGACGCTTTGTTCTTCGCTGACCGTTCATGGCTGAGTATATCCGTTCACCGTGTTCAAAGGAGAAGTCTGTTCTTCAAAATTTACAGGCAACATACTCCTTCCCCTTCGAACTCTCCTGGATAAACTGAAATTCTTGTTTCCATTCGTTTTGGAACTTGCAAGCGTATTTCTTCATTTTGCTCGTCGACGGTGTGATATATTGGGTTGGAGTCAACAACCAGGCAACGTGATGAAGTTACGTCTCTTTACTGTGGGCTACAGAACAGACTCCCTAATGCAAATGTTCTTTGACTGCACTTAAATGTAGAATATATTTATATTATTCCTATATTACATATTGTACATATATATATTATATATATTATGTTATATATATATTATATATATATATTATATATATTATGGTGCTGAATTTCCCCCAGAGATCAATAAAGTACATTCTATTCTGTTCTATGTACAGTAGATGGCAGTATTGTCCTGTTTAAGAGGGTCACAACATTGCTGAGTCTGTTGTTATGGAGCTTGAGGGTGCGTGGCCTCCAGCTCTGCCTGAATTTCAGGAGATTTTCGGGACAAAATTTGTCCCGGGAGGTTTTCGGGAGAGGCGCTGAATTTCGGGAGTCTCCCGGAAAATCCGGGAGGGTTGGCAAGTATGCACCACGTCCACAGTGTCCAAATATAATTTGAAATGTGGACTTGTCAGACCACAGAACACTTTTCCACTTTGCATCAGTCCATCTTAGATGAGCTTGGGCCCAGCGAAGCCAGCGGTGTTCCTTGGTGTTGTTGATGAATGGGTTTTGCTTTGCATAGCAGAGGTTCAACTTGCACTTACAGATGTAGCGACCAACTGTAGTTACTGACAGTGGTTTTCTGAAGTGTTCCTGAGCCCATGTAGTGATATCCTTTACACACTGATTTTCATCCAGTGCCACCTGAGGGATCAACGGTCTGTAATATCATCGCTTATGTGCAGGGATTTCTCCAGAATCTCTGAACCTTTTGATGATTTTACGGACCGTAGATTGTAATATCACTAAATTCCTTGCAATAGCTCGTTGAGAAATGTTGTTCTAAAACTGTTTGACAATTTGCTTACAAATTGGTGACCCAATCATGGCAACCACCTGTTCCCAATTAGTCTGCACACCTGTGGGATGTTCCAAATAAGTGTTTGATGAGACTTTCTCAACTTTATCAGTATTCATTGCCACCTTTTCCAACTTGTCATGTGTTGCTGGCATCAAATTCTAAAGTTAATGATTAATTTGCAAAAAAAAAAATGTTTATCAGTTTTAACATCAAATATGTTGTCTTTGTAACATATTCAACTGAAAATGGGTTGAAAATAATTTGCAAAACATTGTATTCTGTTTATATTTACATCTAACACCATTTCCCAACTCATATGGAAACGGGATTTGTATATATATATATATATATGTATGTATATATATATATATATATATATATATATATATATATATATACATGTATGGATAGGAGGTGGCAACTTGTCAAGGGTGTACCTCGCCTTTTGCCCGAATGCAGCTGGGATAGGCTCCAGCCAGCCCCGCTACCCTGAGTGGGACAAGGGTAGTAAATGGATGCATGTGTCTAATGCTTTACTTAAGGGGTCTCAGACATGCGGCCAGCGGGTCGATTGCGACCCGCGAGACGTTATTTTGTGGCCCCCAACTTAATATGAAAGTTTAATGTTAGTGCGGCCCGCAAATTTTATATGAATGGCCCTTAACAGCCTTGTATCTTTTGTGTCCTAAATGGCTCTTTCAACGTTCTGTGTTGCCTACCCTTGCATTGGTGGAAAAGCGGCAAATGAGTGAAAGCGACAGAGACGTTGCCATGGAGATGAGGGTTTTCTTACAGTTACACCCCGACACCTGTCCGTCAGTAATAACAGTCCCCGATAACCTGGACCAAATCAAACAGTTATTTGTTTTTTTATCGTTTAATTTGCATTGCCTCACACGATGAACACTACATATATTTCTATATGACGCCGGATAACACTTCGGGAGCCGTCACTTTTTTGCGCTAGCTATCCCGGTACTTTCCCGGCTAGTATCCGCCGACCACTGTGTTGCTGTAGGGAGAAAAAGCGGAACGACACACACTGCGGAAAAAACATTATTCTCTGTGCGTCGGCTAAATACAAACATATTCCACAACCCCAAACTGTGACACTTGGCTGGCATTATGGCTATGCGGTTGCGTTCTCTCGTTGATGCAGGCGGAATGAACACAACGTGAATGTAAGAAATTATGATTTATTTATAGGAACAAAAACACTTGCACAAGGCACTAGAGACAAAACCAACAGAACTAGCATAGGAGCTAGAAGGAACAAAAGGTGCTAGCATGTGAGCTAGGGAAACAAACAAAGGAATAGCACAAGGCAGGTGACAATAATACCTGACTATGACAACAGACAAAACAGGAAGTGCCACTAGGATCTAAGGAAGTCAAATACTAAACAAACGAGATACAAGACAGAACCAAAACCCGAATATGACATGATCCGAGCCGCGGATCATAACACAAACATGTCTTTTTCAAAGCCTGCGGTGAAGAGAAAGCTTAGTGATGAGCAAAGACAATTCCAGGAAAAGTGGGAGGTGCAATATTTCTTTGTTCGTATTTGCACAGAGAAAGCTGCGGTGCACAAGGAATACAATTTGGAGCGTCATTATACAACTAGACATGCTGAGTAGTATGCAAAAAAAATTTTAAGAAATATTTTCTTGCGGCCCAGACTCTGCATCCAGAGGACCCCAGGTAAATTGAGTTTGAGACTCCTGCTTTAGTTAGATACAGTGGGGCAAAAAAGTATTTAGTCAGCCACCGATTGTGCAAGTTCTCCCACTTAAAAGGATGACAGAGGTCTGTAATTTTCATCATAGGTACACTTCAACTGTGAGAGACAGAATGTGAAAAAAAAATCCAGGCATTCACATTGTAGGAATTTTAAAGAATTTATTTGTAAATTATGGTGGAAAATAAGTATTTGGTCAACTATTCAAAGCTCTCACTGATGGAAGGAGGTTTTGGCTCAAAATCTCACGATACATGGCCCCATTCATTCTTTCCTTAACACGGATCAATCGTCCTGTCCCCTTAGCAGAAAAACGGCCCCAAAGCATGATGTTTCCACCCCCATGCTTCACAGTAGGTATGGTGTTCTTGGGATGCAACTCAGTATTCTTCTTCCTCCAAACACGACGAGTTGAGTTTATACTAAAAAGTTATATTTTGGATTCATCTGACCACATGTCATTCTCCCAATCCTCAGCTGTATCATCCATGTATCCATTCTGTTATTTCAAATAAAGCCATCGATCCTGAAAAATTAGCTCTGTATCCATACAGGTTCTCAACTAGTAGTCTATATATGTTTATGAAACTGTCCATTCTGCTCTTGAACAGTTACCCAAGGATTTTAGAAAACTGTGGAAGTAAAGAAACAGGTCTATAGTTTGTAAATTGGTGTTTGTCTCCAGTCTTATAAATCGGTACAAATTTAGCTATTTTCATCTTGTTTGGGAATTTGCCCATTTGAAATGATAGCTTACTAATAAACATTAATGGTCCTGAGATGTTTTCAATAACATTTTTTATCCTTTCCGTATCAATTCCTTTACAAAGTCTTGGATTTGCATTTTTTTTCTCCACATTTTTACTATTTCCACTTATGTCACTTTCGTGAGGAACAGTGAGTTGGGATTTCTATCTATGGTGTCATTGAAGTCCTCAGTTGAAACTGGGTCTGGAATTCTTTCCTTCAATTCTGGTCCAATAATTACAATGTAATTATTGAAGCTTTCATTTATGTTGCCGTCTGAGAAGTATTGGGGGTAATCCCTCTTCCATCCATCCATCCATTTTCTACCGCTTGTCCTTTTGGGAGTCGCCCTACTGTGGCCAAACAGTTCGATTTTTGTTTCATCTGACATCACATGGACAAAAATAAGACCTTCTGGAGGAAAGTTCTGTGGTTAGATGAAACAAAAATTGAGCTGTTTGGCCACAATACCCAGCAACATGTTTGGAGGAGAAAAGGTGAGGCCTTTTATCCCACGACCACCACACCTACCGTCAAGCATGGTGGTGGTAGTATTATGCTCTGGGCCTGTTTTGCTGCCAATGGAACTGGTGCTTTAAATGGGACAATGAAAAAGGAGGATTACCTCCAAATTCTTCGGGACAACCTAAAATTATCAACCCGGAAGTTGGGTCTTGGGCGCAGTTGGGTGTTCCAACAGGACAATGACACCAAACACAGGTCAAAAGTGATAAAGGAATGGCTAAATCAGGCTAGAATGAAGGTTTTAGAATGGCCTTCCCAAAGTCCTGACTTAAACGTGTGGTCAATGCTGAAGAAGCAAGTCCATGTCAGAAAATTAACAAATTTAGCTGAACTGCACCAATTTTGTCAAGAAGAGTGGTCAAAAATTCAACCAGAAGCTTGTGGATGGCTACCAAAAGCGCTTTATTGCAGTGAATTTTGCCAAGGGACATGTAAGCAAATATTAACATTGCTGTATGTATACTTTTGACCCAGCAGATTTGCTCACATTTTCAGTACACCCATAATAAATTCATAAAAGAACCAAACATCTTGAATGTTTTTTGTGACCAACAAGTATGTGCTCCAATCACTCTATCAAAAATAAGAGTTGTGGAAATTATTGAAAACTCAAGACAGCCATGACATTATGTTCTTTAATAGTGTATGTAAACTTTTGATCGCGTTAGTATATATATACAGCATGTCTCTGATCCGCGACCTTGGTGCTCTTGCAAACGCAATAACACAGCAAGTCATTCCAAAGTCAACAACAACAGGTGTGTCCATGAGAGACGGACTTTTTTGTGTCTTCACTGCACTGTCCTCCAGGAAAGTCTGGAAGCCAGGGAAACAATGCAAATGACAATGTTTGTGAGTGAAAATAAATGTGCTTTTCACTCGTAATTGTCTATTTTAATCCAATTCAATCCTATCCACTTTATTTATATAGCACATTTAAACAACAAGAACGTTTCCAAAGTGCTGCACAGCCATGTTAAAAACAATATTAAAAAACAATATTATGATCCACCAAAGACTGAATAAAAACAAAAAATAAATAAATATAAAAAATATATAAAAATAAATATGATTAAAAACAATTTTAATGGGTAAAAACAATTAAAACAGTAAAATAGAAATCAAAAAGTATAAAAACACAGAGGACAACACAACTCACATAGTGTTAAAAGCCAAAGAATAAAAGTGGGTCTTAAGAAGAGACTTAAAACACTCCACTGTGGAAGCAGTTTGAACATGGAGGGGCAGAGTGTTCCAGAGCTTAGGGCCGACCACAGAGAAGGCCCTGTCTCCCCTGGTCTTAATTCTGGTCCTGGGCACCACGAGCTGGAACTGGCTCTCGGACCTCAGAGCGCGCGCAGGAATGTAAATTTGGATGAGGTCCGAGATATATTGAGGTGCCAGTCCATGTAAAGATTTAAAAACAAACAGCAATGTTTTAATATCAATTCTAAAATGAACAGGGAGCCAGTGCAAACTCTGAAGAATTGGGGTTATAAACTGGCGTTTCCTGGCCCCTGTTAAAAGTCGTGCTGCCGCGTTCTGGACTAACTGCAACCGGGAGAGAGCTTTTTTGCTAATGCCAGCATAAAGTGCATTGCAGTAGTCCAGGCGACTTGAAATAAAAGCATGCACAACTTGTTCAAAAAGGTTAAAAGATAAAAACGGTTTAACCTTTATTAAAAGACGAACGTGATAAAAACATGATTTTAAAACGCCATTGACTTGTTTGTCTAGTTTAAAATCGCTGTCTATTGTGACGCCAAGGCTGGTGACTTTGGGACGCACATCATTTTGCAATGGTCCCAAGTCAGTGAGGGCTGGACTAATAGCTGAAATTTCCGTTTTTTTCCCTCATTCATTATTAAAAAATTCTGTGCTAACCAAGCCTTGACGTCGCATAGACAGTTGAGAAGGGGTGTCAGGGGCCCTCAAATTCATCCTGCAGGGCAGCGATCCCATGTTATCCAAAATCACAAAAGTGTCCACGGTTCTGTTCGCATCCTCTGATCATTGGTGGCAGCTTTAGGGTACTTTGAAGGCTGCCAGCATCTTCCAATTTGTCGACAAACCAGAGCAACGCTTACTCCAATCAGCAGATGTCTTCAACGTCTTCGACTGAAGGTTCGCCAGGCACTCGGCATTCATTCTCAACCCAACCACTTGGTCCAGACAGGCAGGTTCTCCTAAACCTGAGACCATGTCCATTTCGTTGAGAAGTAAGTAAATCAATTCCATCAATCTTGTCATCAATATTAACTGATAGTTCCTTGTCCCACACACCGTTGACCCTCTGAGTGGAGTTACCAGCTATTACATTATAAAACAGACTAATAGTCACTGCCCCCTGGAGGTTGAAACAGCACTTGTGCAATAGCAGGAATTTCAGGGTGTTCAATAAAGCAGAGTTTTTCAGTGAGATACAATCTGGTGTGCCATGGAAGATGATTTAATTTCACCTATTTGGGTTAAAAATATTTTTTACGAACCAGTAATTATAGTCTGCAAATGATGTGTTGTTGTTGAGTGTCGGTGCAGAGTAACTGTGTAATAAATACTCTTCCATATCAGTAGGTGCCAGTTGGTAGCTAATTGCTTTGTAGATGTGGGAAAAAGCGGGAGGCAGGGTGCAGGTAAAAATGTATCTAATGCTTAAACCAAAAATAAACAAAAGGTGAGTGCCCCTAAGAAAAGGCATTGAAGCTTAGGGAAGGCTATGCAGAACGAAACTAAAACTGAACTGGCTGCAAAGTCAATAAAACCGAATGCTGGACGACAGCAAAGACTTACTGTGGAGCAAAGACGGCGTCCACAAAGGACATCCAAACATGACAAGACAATCAATAATGTCCCCACAAAGAAGGATAAAAACAACTGAAATATTATTGATTGCTAAACAAAGTAGATGCGGGAAATATCGCTCAACGGAAGACATGAAACTTGCTACAGGAAAATACCCCAAAAAGAATAAAAGGCCACCAAAATAGGAGCGCAAGACAAGAACTAAAACACCACACACAAGAAAACAGCAAAAAAAACCTCAAAAGAAGTCAGTGTGATGTGACCGGTAGCTATGGCGTAGTGGGTAGAGCGGCCGTGCCAGAAACCTGAGGGTTGCAGGTTCGCTTCCCACCTATTGACATCCAATTCGCTGCCGTTGTGTCCTTGGGCAGGACACTTCACCCTTGCCCCCGGTGCCGCTCACACCGGTGAATGAAAGATGAATGAATGATAGGTGGTGGTCGGAGGGGCCGTAGGCGCAAACTGGCATCCACGCTTCCGTCAGTCTACCCCAGGGCAGCTGTGGCTACAGATGTAGATTACATCCACCAGGTGTGAATGGATGATGGGTTCCCACTTCTCTGTGAGCGCTTTGAGTATCTAACAATAGAAAAGCGCGATATAAATCTAATCCATTATTATTATTATTGTTATTATTTTGATGCATGCTTGGTTATGTTTTAGAGCAGGGGTCACCAACCTTTTTGAAACCAAGAATTACTTCTTGGGTACTGATTAATGCGAAGGGCTACCAGTTTGATACACACTTAAATAAATTGCCAGAAATAGCCAATTTGCTCAATTTACCTTTAATAAATAAATCTATATGTATAAAAAAAATGGGTTTTTCTGTCTGTCATTCTGTCGTACATTTTTTTGCCTTTTACGGGAGGTTTTTTGTCGAGAACCAAAGGATGAAAAAAATACTTAATTGAACGGTTTAAAAGAGGAGAAAACACGAAAAAAATGAAAATTAAATTTTGAAACATAGTTTATCTTCAATTTCGACTCTTTAAAATTCAAAATTCAACCGAAAAAATGAAGAGAAAAACTAGCTAATTCGAATCTTTTTGAAAAAATTTAAAAAAGAATTTATGGAACATCATTAGTAATTTTTCCTGATTAAAATTATTTTAGAATTTTGATGAGATGTTTTAAATAGGTTAAAATCCACTTTTAAATAAGAATTAAATTTGATTCTACAGATTTTCTAGATTTGCCAGAATAATTTTTTTTGAATTTTAATCATAATAAGTTTGAAGAAATACTTCACAAATATTCTTCATCGAAAAAACAGAAGCTAAAATGAAGAATTAAATCAAAATGTATTTATTGTTCATTACAATAAAAAAAAATACTTGAACATTGATTTAAATTGTCAGGAAAGAAGAAGAAGGAATTTAAAAGATAAAAAGGTATTTGTGTTTAAAAATCCTAAAAATCATTAAGGTTGTATTTTTTCTCTAAAATTGTCTTTCTGAAAGTTATAAGAAGCAAAGTAAAAAAATAAAAACATGTATTTAAACAAGTGAAGACCAAGTTTTTCAAATATTTTCTTGGATTTTCAAAATCTATTTGAGTTTTGTCTCTCTTAGAATTAAAAATGTCAAGCAAAGTGAGACCAGCTTGCTAGTAAATAAATCAAATTTAAAAAATTGAGGCAGCTCACTGGTAAGTGATGCTATTTGAGCTATTTTTTAGAACAGGCCAGCGGGCTACTAGTCTGGTCCTTACGGGCAACCTGGTGCCCGCGGGCACCGCGTTGGTGACCCCTGGTTTAAAGCCATATCCAACAATTGCGACTTTTTAGTGTCAACTGAGTTTCGTTTTGTAATGATTTCTGCTGGTGGTGTGCCTCTGGATTTTTTCAACACAAAAAAGGTTGAAAAACACTGCAATAAGAGTTATGCTCTGTGATGTAATGCCTTTTTTGTATAGAATGAAACACAAATCTTATTTTGGAACCTGGTATTTCTTTATCAATTGTCCAACTGTACACTCTAGTAACACCTTAATATTACGAAAAATGTTGTTTCCTCGCCAACGTATATGACGTCATTGCTGTGCGACGGACATCGGAAGACACTTCCCGTCGTCGTCGTGTCTTCTTAGCGCGCTCGGCGTATATAAAATGTTGTCCTTTTAATGGTTATAAAGTCACATTTTCTGTTCCGCTACATGTTAATGTCATGCGGCGGTGTGCCTGCGTGTTTATCCAAAACCGTCGAATAAGCAACGGCTGACAACCAGCTATTTCTGGTCCTCAAATTCATCCTGCAGGGCGGCGATCGGATATTATCCAAAATCCCAAGAGCGTCCACAGTTCCGCTCGTATCCTTCGACCATTGGTGGCAGCTTTGGCGTACTTTGAAGACTGCCAGGATCTTCCAATTTGTCGACAAACCCGAGCAGATATTCCGTTGTCGTGATAGCGAATAGGTGGATATCTTCAACGTCCTCGACTGGAGGGTCGCCAGACACGCTGCCTTCCTTCTACACCAAAGAGTCTGTCGTGTGTACAGCAACAACCCCCGTCGGACGTCGGAAGACAGTTGCTGTCGTCGTTGTGTCTTCTTAGCGCGCTCGGCGTATATAAATGTTGTCCTTTTAATGGTTATAAAGTCACATTTTCTATTCCACTACATGTTAACATCAAGCGACTGGTCCTCAAATTCATCCTGCAGGGCGGTGATCCGATGTTATCCAAAATCACAAAAGCGTCCGCAGTTCTGCTCGCATCCTCCCACCATTGTACAAAGAATGAGTCCATCATTCCCGGTGAAAAATCAATGATTCAAACAGTCTTTTATATAAATAATTAAACAATGTTGATGTTTTGTTGGACTTGACGTTAGCGCCCTATTTTCTAGATCAAGGGTCGGGAACCTTTTTGGATGAGAGAGCCAGGAAAGCCAAATATTTCAAAATGTATTTCCGTGAGAGCCATATCATATTTTTTAACACTCAATACAACTAAATGCGTTCATTTTTAAGTACGACCAACATTTTTAGAGTACAAAAAGTCTCTTATTCTTTTTCATAACATTGTTATTCTGAAGCTAACCAATAATAAATAAAATGCCATGTCTGTTGATCATGTATTTGTTTGTCCATGTGCTGTTTGTCTTTTGGACTCTTTAAGTTCCAGTTTTTTCCCACTCCCTTGTCTGGTTTCCTTGGTTACTCATTTGGTCCCCCTGTCTCTGGTGGACAAAATGCCTACTCACCTGCTTCCCGAGCACTAATCAGAGGCAGCGTTTAAGCTTGTCTTTGCCAGTCAGTCGCCCTGGCGTCAATGTGATCTTTTCTTGCTCTGTGCTGACTTGTTTCATGCCTTGCCATAGTTTCGTGCTTCATGCCATGCCAAGTAAGTTTTGTTTGATTCATGTTCTTAGTCTGTTTATGCTTTTGCTTTCTTCCTTAGCCCAAGTTGTGCCTCCGCTGCGAGCGATTTTTGTTTGTATCTTTTTTTAGTTTAAATTAAGTCATGTTCTTACCTAAATGCCATGTCCCGAGTAGTCTGTCTGCCTTCCTGGGAAAACAACCCCACAGCAAGCTGCGACCCCCCCATCGTGACATAAAATACTTCTTACCGTTAATGCAACTTCTTGAACAGGTGCGGTAGGAAACGGATGGATGGATTTAAATGCATGAGAATGTTTTATATTTTGAACGTTATTTTTAGCACTGTGAATTCCAGTGGAATTATTCTTAATTATCATGTTAAGCAATGTCAGCTAAGATATATCTGAGAGCCAGATGCAGTCATCCAAAGAGCCACATCTGGCTCTAGAGCCATAGGTTCCCTACCCCTGTTCTAGATGAATCATTCGTCATTTTACCCATTTTAACATATACTTTTCCCCATTCAGTGTAAAGATAGTTAAAAGTCAGCACATGAAACATTCATTAAATCGACGTATTGCCTGAGTTTGACCAACTATACACGCTAGTAACACGTTAACGTTACGAAAAACGCTGTTTCCTCGCCAACGTATATGACGTCATTGCTGTGCGACGGACGTCGGGCGACAGTTGCCGTCGTCGTTGTGTCTCCTTAGCGCGCTCGGCGTATATAAATGTTGTCCTTTTAATGGTTATAAAGTCACATTTTCTGTTCCGCTACATGTTAACGTCAAGCGGCGGTGTGTCTGCGTGTTTATCCGAAGCGTCGAAGACTCCCGAGGAAGAAAGCGACGGCTGACAACCATTCAATGAAAGTGTTAGCATCACATTAGCAGTTTAATTAACGACAATATTACACCGCAGTCGACGCTCGGCTCTGCTTCCAGGCGGATTTATAATTAATACTCGCTCTTTTACAACGGTAAGTAACATTTAAACATACCTGCTTGAATGCGGCGTTTGATTGAAGTGTGCGACACGCTAGCCAGCCGGCAGCTAGCGTGCTAATGCTAACGGTTTAATTGTTCTCTTTTTATTCATTCACGTTTTGCCGTTGAAATGTCAAATACAAATCGTCAAAGCTCGTTCGCGTTCGGAATAAGACAATGCGAGTTAGCTGACGTTTACAAAATGTGAGTTTTTTTTATTTTTATAATATGCTGCCGTTAGCCTGTTAGATTCGGAGTTAACGTTGTAAAACAGCGTTTTTCAACCACTGTGCCGCGGCACATGAGATACAGTCCGGTGTGCCTTGGGAGATGATCTAATTTCACCTATTTGGGTTAAAAATATTCTTTGCAAAGCAGTAATTGTAGTCTGCAAATGATGTGTTGTTGTTGAGTGTTGGTGCTGTCTGGCAGAGTACCTGTGTAATACTCTTCTATATCAGTTTGTGGCAGCTTTGTAGATGACGGAAACAGCGGTAGGCAGTGTGCAGGTAAAATGGTGTCTAATGTTTAAACTTAAAATAAACAAAAGGCGAATGCCCCTAAGAAAAGGCATTGAAGCCCAGGTAAGGCTATGCAGAATGAAACTAAAACTGAACTGGTTACAAAGTAAACTAAAACAGAATACTGGATGACAGCAAAGACTTACTGTGGAGCAAAGACAAACTACTTCTGGACATGACTGATTGATTGGAACATTTATTCGTAGATTGCACAGTTCAGTACATATTCCGTACAATTGACCACTAAATGGTAACACCCCGATAAGTATTTCAACTTGTTGTAGTCGGGGTCCACGTTAATCAATTCATGGTAAATCAACAAACAACAAAGTCCCCACAAAGAAGGATAAAACAACTGATATATTCTTGATTGCTAAAACAAAGTAGATGTGGGAAATATCACTCAAATGAAGACAAACTGCTACAGGAAAATACCAAAAAAGAGAAAAAGCCACCAAAAAAGAGTGCAAGACAAGAACTAAAACACTAAACTCCAAATAAGTCAGGGTGTGATGTGACAGTACACCTACTTTGAGACAAGAGCTATAGTGATGCATGCTTGGTTATGCTTTAAAGTCATATCCAACAATTGCGACGACGACTTATTACTGTCTACTGAGTTTGGTTTTTGAAGGATTTCTGCTGGTCGTGTGCGTCCGCATTTTTTCAACGCAAAAATTGTGCCTTGGCTCAAAAAAGGTTGAAAAACACTGTTGTAGACCTGTGTTTTTCAACCACTGTGCCGTGGCACACTAGTGTGCCGTGAGATACAGTCTTGTGTGCCGTGGGAGATGATCTAATTTCACCTATTTGGGGTAAAAAATGTTTTTTGCAAAGCAGTAATTGTAGTCTGCAAATGATGTGTTGTTGTTGTGTGTCAGTGTTGTCTAGCGTAACAGTGTAATTAATACTCTCCCATATCAGTAGGTGGGAGCCGGTAGCTAATTGCTTTGTAGATGTTGGAAACACCAGGAGGCAGTGTGCAGGTAAAAAAGTTATTTAATGCTTAAACAAAAAAAATAAACAGAAGGAGAGTGCCCCTAAGAAAAGGCATTGAAGCTGAGGGAAGGCTTTGCGGAACGAAACTAAAACTGGACTACAAAGTAAACAAAACCAGAATGCTGGACGACAGCAAAGACTTACTGGGATGTTATGGCTAAATCAGGCTAGAATTAAGGTTTTAGAAGGATCTTCCGAAAGTCCTGACTTAAACGTGTGGACAATGCTGAAGAAACAAGTCCATGTCAGAAAACTAACACATGTAAGCAAATATTAACATGGCTGTATGTATACTTTTGAACCAGCCGATTTGGTCACATTTTCAGTACACCCATAAGAAATTCATAAAAGAACCAAACTTCATGGAACGTTTTTTGTGACCAACAAGTATGTGCTCCAATCACTCTATCACAAAAAAAATAAGAGTTGTAGAAATTATTGGAAACTCAAGACAGCCAAGACATTGTGTCCTTCACAAGTGTATGTAAACTTTTGACCGACCAAGACTGTACGTAAAGCGCTTACAATGTATACCAGCATGATGGGCTACATCAATAACATTCTATTAGAGCTGCGTTAGCATAGTACACAACATTAACTCCGAATCTAGCAGGCTAACGGCAGATTATCAAATAATTAAAATTTTTTAACGTCAGCTAACTACCGTTGTCTTGATGAAATTGGTGCAGTTCAGCTAAATGTGTTGGTTTTCTGACATGGACTTGTTTCTTCAGCATTGTTCACAGGTTTAAGTCAGAACTTCGGGAAGGCCATTCTAAAACCTTCATTCTAGCCTGATTTCGCCATTCCTTTACCACTTTTGACGTGTGTTTGGTGTTATTGTCCTGTTGGAACACCCAACGGTGCCCAAGACCCAACTTCCGGGTTGATGATTTGAAGTTGTCCTAAACAATTTGGAGGTAATCCTCCTTTTTCATTTTCCCGTTTACTCTCTGTAAAGCACCAGTTCCATTGGCAGCTTAACAGCCCAGAGCATGATACTACCACCACCATGCTCGACGGTAGGAGTAATGTTCCTGGGATCTACTCCAAACATATTGCTGGGTATTGTGGGCAAACAGCTCAATTTTTGTTTCATCTGACCACAGAAATGTCCTCATGGAGGTCTTCTCTTTGTCCTCGTGATGTCATGGCTAAATCAGGCTAGAATTAAGGTTTTAGAATGGCCTTCCCAAAGTCCTGACTGAAACGCGTGGACAATGCTGAAGAAACAAGTCCATGTCAGAAAACCAAAACATTTAGCTGAACTGCACCAATTTTGTCAAGACAACACGAGTTAGCTGACGTTTACAACTGTTAGTTTTTTTATAATAATCTGCCGTTAGCCTGCTAGATTCGGAGTTAATGTTGTAGAATATGCTAACGAAGCTGTAATTGAATGTTATTGACGTAGCCCAGCATGCTGGTATAGATCGTAAGCGCTTTACGTACAGTCGTGGTTAAAAGTTTACATACACTTGTGAAGGACACAATGTCATGGCTGTCTTGAGTTTTCCAATCATTTCTACAACTCTTATTTTTTTTGGTGATAGTGATTGGAGCACATACTCACCAAAAACATCCCATGAAGTTTGGTTCTTTTATGAATTTATTGTGGGTCTACTGAAAATGTGAGCAAATCTGCTGGGTCAAAAGTATACTTACAGCAATGTTGATATTTGCTTACATGTCCCTTGGCAAGTGTCACTGCAAGAAGGCGCTTTTGGTAGCCATCCACAAGCTTCTGGTGGAATTTTTGACCACTCTTGACAAAACTGATGCAATTCAGCTTAATTCGTTGGTTTTCTGACAGGCACTTGTTTCTTCAGCATTGTCCACATGTTTTAAGTCATGACTTTGGGAAGGTCATTCTAAAACCTTAATTCTAGCCTGATTCAGCCATTCCTTTACCACTTTTGACATGTGTTTGTGTAGGGCTGGGCGATATGGCTTTTTTTAATATCTCTATTTTTAGGCCATATCGCAATACACGATATATATCTCGATATTTTGCCTTTGCCTTGAATCAACATTTGATGCATATAATCACAGCAGTATGAAGATTCTTTGTGTCTAGATTAAAACATTCTTGTTCATACTGCATTAATATATGCTCATTTTAAACTTTCATGTAGAGAGGGAAATGACAACTACCGTATTTCCTTCAATAGCCGCCGGGGCGCTAATTAATTTAAAACCTCTCCTCACTCCTGTGCTTATTCAAAGCATGCGGCAAAAGTAAGCAGGCGCTAATAATTTTAAAACCTCTTCTCACCCCTGCGCTTACCAATGACATGCAGTAAAAAATTGAGTGTGATTTAAAAAAAATAAAAACAAATATTCTGCGTCCACGGCTCGGTGGTTGGGGACCACTGCTCTACAGCATGTCATCGCGCCCACTTTTCCACCAGGCTGTTTGCGTGCCGGCCGGACGCATGCATTTCGCTGCTTCTCATACGAGATCGCAATGCATACTTGCTCAACAGCCATACGTTTTACACTGATGGTTGTGATATAAACAACTTTAAAACTCTTAGTAATATGCGCCACACTCTGTGAACCCACACCAAGCACACTTCTGGAGAGTATTGGCTCTGTGGCAGCATAGGGATTACCCATAATGCCGTGTATCTGTGACTATTGGATATAATATACACGCACCCCCAACCCCGCCCACCTCAACGAACGCACGGAGGGGGGTGGGAGGGGGATCGGGGGCGCGTGTATAATATATCCAAGAGTCATGGATGCACGGCATTATGGGTCATCCCTATGCTGCGTTTATAATGTGCCACAGAGCCAATACTCTCCAGAAATGTGTTTGGTGTGGGTTCACAGAGTGTGGCGCATATTAGTAAGAGTATTAAAATTGTTTTATATCACAACCATTAGTGTGATCTGTATGGCTGTGGAACAAGACCCCTGGTTTACACACAGTAAAGACAAAAAAAAAATCCTCAGCCACTTTGAAAATAACATCAGGGAAGCGTCGCTCGTGACGTCACGTATTTGACCAGGCGGTGAAAGCAAGCATGCGCTTATTAATTTGGTGAGCGAGTTTTGCCCGGCAGTAATTCAAGGCAGGCGCATCTTACATGCCCGGCATCTATTCAAGGAAATACGGTAAGTCAATTGACCAAAACGGTATTTATTAAACAGTTATCAAGCAGTGCAACAAACATTCATGTAATTTCCAAAACAGAAAGCGCAAGATTGTCAGAGATATTTTAAAACAAGATATTAGTGCACTTTTGTGCATGATGTCACTAAGATGACATCAAAACAACACTAAATTAAAGTGCACTCTTTGTACAGAACGCCACTAAAATAGTTTAAAACGGTGCACTTTTGTGCATGATGTCACACAAGATATTTCAATAACTGTCAAATAAAAATAAGCTGCATAATAGGAAATCAAATAGTGTATGTCCTTCACTATATGGTAGATTACTGCGGACATTATCTCCTTTTGTTGTTGACAATTTTTTCATACGGCGTTGATGGTGTAAGTGGGCCTGTAGCACCGAATGGGGATGTTGAAATGCAGGGTTTCAATCACTCTTCATTCTCTAGCAGGTGACTTTTCAAATGATGCTACATAATAGCTGTAATGCTACCTTTTGTAGCAACGATTTGCCCCACACTTGACAAATTACGGTTGTCTGTTCGACATATTCCCGCTTGAAGCTAAACCACCGGCAGACGATGGCCCCCTGCTGTTTTTCTTGGGAATGAATTCTTCCTTCATATGTTACCAGATTCGCACTTTCTTTCTCGTATTACCGCTCGCACCACAGCAAAAGTTACCCATGCTGCTACCTCTTTGCTCCGCGAGGGTGTAAACGTGTTTGACATATGTAAAAAGGTGCGCTTGCTTTCTTTGAGAAGGAGTCACAACAAAGAGTGGGAAGAGCCTGTAGTGTAATGCCTGCAGGTAAAAGCAACTGCGTGAGACCGTATACTCGAATATCACGATATTGTCATTTTCTATATTGCACAGAGACAAAACCGCAATATCGATATATTGCCCAGCCCTAGTATGGTGTCATTGTCCTGTTGGAACATCCAACTGCGCCAAGACCCAACCTCCGGGCTGATGATTTTAGGTTGTCCTGAAGAATTTGGAGTTAATCCTCCTTTTTCATTGTTCCGTTTACTCTCTGTGAAGCACCAGTTGCATTGGCAGCAAAACAGGCCCAGAGCATCATACTACCACCACCATGCTTGATGGTAGGAATGGTGTTTCTGAAATTAAAGACCTTACATTTTCTCCTCCAAACATATTGCTAGGTATTGTGGGCAAACAGCTCAATTTTTGTTTCATCTGACCAAAGAACTTTCCTCCAGAAGGTCTTCTCTTCGTCTTTGTGATGTCATGGCTAAATCAGGCTAGAATTAAGGTTTTAGAATGGCCTTCCTAAAGTTCTGACTTAATTGTGTGGACAGTGCTGAAGAAACAAGTCCATGTCAGAAAACCAAAATATTTAGCTGAACTGCACCAATTTTGTCAAGATAACACAAGTTAGCTGACGTTTACAAATGTTCGCTTTCTCGATGATAAACTGCTGTTAGCCTGCTAGAATCAGAGTTAACGGTATAGACTAGGGGTCCCCAACCTTTTTTGCACCAGGGACCGGTTTAATGTAGGCATTATTTTCAGATAATGGCAGATATAGCAAATAAGTGCATGAAAAATGAATGCATAAAAAAACTCAACATAACATTCAATTAATGGGAGCCCCTGTTCTTTTCCCTTTGCAAAAAAGCTCCTCATAGACTTGTGTTTTTTTGCTTATTTTTGCCCGTGTTAGGCTTTGTTTTGGCTTTAGTATCTGATGGGTTAGAGGTAATATATCACATTTAAGGACAAAAGCATGGGTATACAGTATAAGAAAGCTACAGATACTTTACATTAGTTCCAATAAATTTCTAAAAGTTATGTATTCGTATTTTGTGCAATATTTCATACATAAATACACTGTTAGCTTTTTTGTTCCGATTTTACATGCGCAAATACATCCGTTATTGCTAACTACTTATGTAATACGACGATGTGCAATAATATCAGCACTTGAACTTATTCGGCCAAAAGAGATGGGTATTTATTTCTTTCAGCACAATTATTATATGCACTGTCTATCTGTGTTGGCCCTGCGATGAGGTGGCGACTTGTCCAGGGTGTAACCCGCCTTCCGCCCGATTGTAGCTGAGATAGGCGCCAGCGCCCCCCGTGACCCCAAAAAGGGAATAAGCGGTAGAAAATGGATGGATGGATGGAATTTAGCACTTCTCCATCTGCCTCATGCACATGAACTCCTATGGTCACTTTGTTCCTGATCTGCCCTGATCTTAGGTCATCTACATATGAAACCTAAGTTTTGGCTACGATTTGGCACTTTTACATTTTATGTTTATTAATGTGCATTGTCCCTTGTAACAACAATAGCAAATCAATCAATCAATCAATGTTTATTTATATAGCCCTAAATCACAAGTCACTAAAAGGGCTGCACAAACCACAACGACATCCTCGGTACAGAGCCCACATAAGGGCAAGGAAAAACTCACCCCAGTGGGACGTCGGTGACAGTGGCTATGATGACTATGAGAAACCTTGGAGAGGACTGACCCCCGACCCCCCAACTCCTTATTGGTGTCTGGTGGGACTGGCAAAAGTTAAGTGGGAGAAAATGTGATTGGTTATAAATTATTTAAAGTCTCTGTGCGGCCGGGTAGCAAATGCGTCACGGACCGGCGCCGGTGGTTGGGGACCACTATGCTAACGAAGCTATAATAGTATGTTATTGACGTAGCCTGTTATAGATCGTATGGGTGTAGTGCTTTACGTACCTGTTGAAGAATGATAACACAATCGTATAGAAACAGTTTAATGTTTAACCATCACTAATGTGTCGGGTTTAGTTTAGTCTTTATTTGAAGGGACAATGCAGAGAGACATAAAGCTCAAAGACAGATATGTTCTGCAACAGATTATAGCTAAATAGCTCATTTCTATCTGCAGTTCCTGGCTACCTGAATTAAAGAGATACAAAAATCATGCAATAAAATTATACTATAGTATGTAATCAAATTTAAAAAGTCATAGAATGCCTTTATTGACACCTATCATTTACATCATAACACAGACAATACATGCTCTTGTTCACATCTGTCATTTGTAAAAAAAACAACCATGATTTTGATGCACACCTCAGTTTACAACAAAATGTTCTCATGCATAAACATAATACACATTATGTTGACATGTCAAACATAGTGGCCAGGCCGTGTGAACAGCTTTGAATGCTCCAAAGCCACTTTTTAACTTCAATTCGGTGGTCATGTGTTTTAGGTGACGCGCTGGCGCAGGTTGCAGGGTGTCCGTGGAGAATGCGAGACAGTGGCGGTAGCCTGACCCAGAACCGCTGGCAGGGAGATCTGGGTCTGACTGCTGTCGGCCAGGACGATACTGGAGGAGGTACGCTGTTTTTTTTTTCTTCACGGGGAATTCATAATGGATCATATAGTGATATGTACGTATATGACTCTAGAAGATGTTGCAGTGTTCAAGGGGACATGAAAAGGGACTTTGGTGGGCCGATAGTAGCCTGGTTGGACATGTGTGTTTGAGAAAGCATTATAAAAAGTCTCAAATAGACTGCTCGGTTTTGCTTCCCTCTGAATTTATTTTTGTTGTTTTGGGTGTTTAATTTCAAACAGTTTCTTTATACTGTACAGGCCAAAAGTTTGGCCACAACTCATTTACCGTAATGTGTTTTTTTTATTTTCATGACTATTGTAGATTGTCACTAAAAGCATCAAAACTATGAACATGTGGAGTTATGTACTTAACAAAAAAAGGTGAATAACTGAAAACATGTTTTATATTCTAGTTTCTTCAAAATAGCCACAGCTGATTACTGTTTTACACACTCTTGGCATTCTCTCGATGAGCTTCAAGAGGTAGTCACCTGAAATGGTTTTCACTTCTCAGGTGTCATAGTTTTGATGCCTTCAGTGACAATCTACAATGTAAAAATAGTCATGAAAATAAAGAAAATGCATTGAAATGAGAAGGTTTGTGTCCAAATTGTTAGCCTATACTGTATATTTATTCATATTTGATCAGATTAATTTCCCCTAATGGATTCTAATTATGCAAAACCAACTTTTCTTATCTGTTGGAGCTTAACCATCTGAGATTCCCATAACTTAGTCCCCCAAAATTTCCATCCAAGCGTAGAGGCATGGCGGAGCTATTTATAAAAACAGTCTTGCCTTCTTCCAAATTTTCTCCAAACGCGCCATTTGCAATTTAAGATTTTAGTGAGAGATTTTGCCTTGGTGACGTCAGTGGATATCTCCATTTATGACACAGGTTTACCCGAAGAGCTTTGCACGTTATTCCGTTGCAGGTCAAAGTTACCAATGAGTTCCTTTTCTTTTCTCTATCCTCTTCTTGTGGGTCGGACCAGCTCGTAATATGCACACGCATTATTAAATCTTCCGCATGTAGTTCTAATTAGTAGCTGTCAATAGACACTATGGAATCTCCAAAAAACTACAACATGACTGATGGGTTGGAGATGCAGTTGAAGAGGGCTTGGCCTGAAAGATGGCTTCGGCACATGAATAAGACAACAAACAGCACATTCTGAATAGACAGACAGAAAGCGGCATACAGAAGGTTTGTAATACATAATCTACCATATTTTCTGGACGATAAGGCGCACTTAAACCCGACAGTGCGCTTTACAACCTGGTGCGCCTAATGTAAGGAATTATTCTGGTTTTGCTTACTGACCTTGTAGCTATTTTATTTGGTACATGGTGTAATGATAAGTGTGAACAGCAGATGGCAGTAAAACACAACAGATACACAAAATTTCCAAACGTATTTGACCACCCATCCAAATGATAAAAATCAGGTGTCCTGATCACTTGGCCCGGCCACAGGTGTATAAATCAAGCACTTAGTCATGTAGTCTTTTTCTACAAACATTTGTGAAAGAATTGGCCACTCTCAGGAGCTCAGTGATTTCCAGGGTGGAACTGTCATAGGATGCCACCTGTGCAACAAATCCAGTTGGGAAATTTCCTCGCTCCTAAATATTCCAAAGTCAATTTTTGGCTTTATTATAAGAAAATGAAAGAGTTTGGGAACAACAGCAACTCAGCCACCAAGTGGAAGGCCACGTAAACTGACAGAGGGGTCAGCGGATGCTGAAGTACATAGTGCAAAGAGGTCGTCCACTTTCTGCACAGTCAGTTGCTACAGAGCTCCAAACTTCATGTGACCATCCAGTTAGCCCATGCAGAGAGCTTCATGGAAGGGGGTTTCCATGGCTGAGCAGCTGTAGCTAAGCCATACATCCAATGCAAAGCGCTGGACGCAGTCGTGTAAAGCACGTCGCGACTGGACTCTGGAGTGATGAATCACGCTTTTCCATCTGGCAATCCGATGGACAAGTCTTGGTTTGGAGTTTGCCAGGGGAACGGTGCATTTCGGACTGCATTGTACCGAGTGTGAAATTTGGTAGAGGAAGAATTATGGTGTGGGGTTGTTTTTCAGGAGTTGGGCTTGGGCCCCTTAGTTTCATTGAAAAAAACTTTTGAATGCTCCAGGATACCAAAACATTTTGGGCAACCTTGTGGGAACATTTTGGAGCGGGCCTCTTCCTCTTCCAACATGACTATGCACCAGTGCACAAAGCAACGTCTATAGAGATATGGATGGCAGTCTGGTGTGGATGAAGTTGACTGGCCTGCACAGAGTCCTGACCTGAACCCGATAGAACACCTTTGGGATGAATTAGAAGGGAGACTGAGAGCCAGGCCTTCTCGACCTGTGACCTCACCAATGCGCTTTTGGAAGAATGATCGAAAATTCCTAGAAACACACTCCGCAACCTTGTAGACAGCTTTCCAAGAAGAGTTGAAGCTGTAATGGCTGCAAAATGTGGACCGACATCATATTGAACCCTATGGGTTAGGAATGGAATGGCACTTCAAGTTCATTTGTGAGTCAAGGCAGGTGGCCAAATACTTTTGGCAATATAGTGTACGTGTAGACTGCAATATAATGGCAGTCACACACAAGAGATATGTGTAGACTGCAGTTTGACTCAAGTAAACAACACAAACATTGTATATGTTCCATTGAAAATATAGATCTATCAAAAAGTTTTAGTACGATTTTGGTAAGCTATGAAGCCACATCGCTTGATGGATTGTACTGTGCTTCAACATGCGAGTATTATTATGGTGTGTGTATAAAGTAAGACATATTACCTGGCATTTTGTCTCACAATATTATGCAAAAGCAACTTTTCTTACCTTCTGGTACCTGCTGATCTGGATTTGGGATCTGCATAAATCCCGAACAATTGCGCGCGACCACCTTTGTAGTCCATGAACTTCTTTTTTTTCTTTATCTTCTTGTTATGGGACATTCAATCCTCCGCTGTTGCCATTTCTAATGTATAGTGTGAATTTCTTACTTATATCTGTCCGTAAACTCGCCATGAAAGCGTTAAAACATATTGGTGTAATGAGTTTACATTAGCCCTTTGAGACACTTGTGATTTAGGGCTATATAAATAAACATTGATTGATAATTCAGCCAAGGAATGTCCCATAACAAGAAGATAGAGAAAAAGAAGAAGCTTATCGTCTACGGTGTCGGACTAATGCAGATCCCAAATACAGATCAACAGGTACCAGAGGGTAAGAAAAGTTGCTTTTCCATAATATTTAGAAACAAAACGCCAGATAGTGTCTTACCTTATGCACACACCATAATAATACTCGTATATTGAAGCACAGTACAATCCATCAAACGGTGCGGCTTTATAGCTTACCAATGTCCTACTAAAACATTTTGATAGATTTTTTTAAGCGCCATGTGTAATGTTCTATATTTTCAATGGAACACATTAAATGTTGGTGGTGTTTAATTGAGTCATATTGCAGTCTACACCTATCTCTTATTTGTGACTGTTATTGTATTGCAGTCTACGTGCATTTCTTATGTTTGACTGCCATCTACTGGTCACACTTATCATTACGCCATGTACCAAATAAGATAGCTTCAAGGTTGGTAAGCAAAACCAGAATTATTCCTTACATAAGGCGCACTGTCAAGTTTTGAGAAAAAAGACGCATTTTAAGTGCACCTAATAGCCCGGAAAATACAGCATATCCTTTATTTATTTTATTTTTTTGCTTAAAGCAAGTTGCAATGAGACCCTTTTAACTTTTACTACTTACAGTTAGTGCTCCAAGTGCTTTGAATTTCCCCCTGCCTCCCACTCTCCTAAGAGATGTACACACATGAAATGTCCCGAAACCACTGCCGTCATTTCCATCATTTCCTCCGTTTGTATGTCCTCTTCTCGATTACCTGTTTTTCTACTGTGGTTACTTATCTATTTTGTTAGTGATCATATTTGTTCATGCAAGATCTCAGTCTTGTAGGAGTAGAGATTGGCTTGGAGGTGGGACAGAATCCTTATTAGGTTGGTGGACCATGTTGATATCGTTGCACACCACACTAAGATAAACTGCTCAGTGCCGGATTTTATTTGTTGCTTGTGGAGTCTGAAATAGATTACACATCTCTTCGGTTTGTGGTGCTGTAGACCTGAGCCAATATTTGGTAGGTCAATTAGAATAGAATATATCTTTATTGTCATTGTACAATGAAATTGTAAGCAAAACTAAGTGCAAACTTAGTGCAAATTCATAATAACGCATAACAACATAAGAACGTAGATAAATAGATAAAAATACCAACCACACAGCTCACATGCACAGACGATCTTGTCTTGTGTTCAGCGACACTATTGCTCTCAGGTCAAAAGTGTTCTTTAATCTGTTTGTCCGACATTTTATTGTCCTGTATCTCCAGCCCGAAGGCAGCAGTTCAAAAAGTTTATGTCCAGGGTGAGATGGGTCCCTTATGATGTTTTGGCCTTTTTTGAGGCACCTGGCAATGTACAGTTCATCAAGGGAGGGGAGAGGGCAGCCATTGATCTTCTTGGCAGTTTTTCTGACCCTCTGAAGTGCGTCTCTCTGCCGCCGTGCATCTGGCATACCATACACACATGCAGTATGTCAGCACACACTCTATTGAGCAGCGATAGGACACAAGCAGTTTTTGTGACAGGTGGTTCTTTTTGAGGAGTCTCAGAAAGTAAAATATCTGCTGTTTCTCTTTGATGGCCACTGAGGTGTTCATATGCCATGACAGGTCTTCCTCAATGTGGATCCCCAGGAACCTTAAGTTAGAGACCCTTTCCACATAGTTCCATTGATGTACAATGGTTGGATGTTTATCGTTTTTTTCCTCTGGAAATCCATGATCAGCTCCTTCGTCTCGGTGGTGTTAAGGACCAGGTTATTTTCCCTGCACCAACAAGTCAGCCGCTCCACTTCATTTCTTTAGCCGGGGGTGCCCGCACTTTTTCTGCTGGCAAGCTACTTTTCAATTGACCAAATCGAGGTGATCTACCTCATTCATATCATTTATATTGATTTATTTATGAAAGAGACGTTTTTGTTAACAAGTTAAATGGGTTTAATGATTATACAAGCATGTGTAACACATATAGATGTCTTTTTTTCATGAAGACAAGAATATAAGTTGGTGTATAACCTGATTCTGATGACATGCATTGATTGGAATCAGACCGTATATGATAACGCCCACATTTTCGAATGGAGGAGAAAAGAAGTCCTCTTTTCTGTACAATACCACATGAAAGTGGTTGGTTTTTGGCATCTTATTTATCCAGCTTCCATACACTTTACAAGAAAAACATTGGCGGTAAATTCCGTAGCTTGCTTGATTGACATTCACGGCACCCGAAGGTCTTGTAAGATGACGCTGGCTGCTGCGAGATCATTTATTTGAAAAAATGGCCGAGAGGAAGGCGAGAAACACTTTTTATTTCAACAGACTCTCGCGCCATACCTGCCGTCAAAAGCCTAAAGACCGACTGCACAGTTCCTATCTTCACAATAAAAGTCGTGCTTCATGCTGCCTGTGCTAACAAAATAAAGAGTCTCGAAAAGCTGGCGTGCACAAGCGCTTGTGCACGCCAGCTTTCCGAGCGATTGCTTGTGCACGCCAGAATGTCAATCAAGTGACGTCTTGGTGAAGATTGATGATCGCTAATTTTTAGGTCAATTTTTTTAAAAGCCTGGCTGGCGATCGACTGACACATCCCCCGCGATTGACCGGTAGCTCGCGATCGACGTAATGGGCACCCCCGCTTTAGGCAGATTCATCCCTCCCAGAAATGAGGCCCACTACTGTGGTGTCGTCTGCAAATGTAATAGTGGTATTGCTGGCATAAGCAGGGGTGTAGTCATGAGTGGAGAGGGTGTAGAGTAGGGGGCTAAGCACGCGGCAATTAATTGAACGGTACATTTTTAAATTAAATTGAGAACTTTTCCAGCCTCGATCACCGCTATGTGCATGCGTTATGTCCTGCAAGAGCCGTCACTCTTTGTTTCCGTTTCAGCAGTTGTGGGCATTTGAACTACATGCACATAAATTGTAATCATGGTGACTGCAGTAAAACTCCCTACGATTAGTATCACTGTATTAAATTGAAATTATTGGTAACCACACAGCGATACATTTATGGGGTGATTAGCATTAGCTTTCCAGCTAGCGTAAATGCGAACATGAAAACAAATCGATAGTAAAAAGAAAATCAATCAGTGTGATTGTAAAAAAAAAAAAAAATACTGGACACTGCAGGTGAAGTTTCCTTTATTCCTGTTATTTCTTGTGAGGGAATTAGGTATACATGAATTATGGATACAAACAAGCAAGTAAACAACAATTAATGGCCATTCACATCTTATTTGAATTAAGTGTAACCAACACTTTAGGTTGAATTACCAATATAGAAGACATACTTTCTGCTCACATTTTCATAATTCAAGCAATTTTCAATGAAACTACGTAAAGCAACATTTTAAGAGGAGCTTTACCTGCTAAATAAAGTTCAACATCTGTCCTCTGTCCTGGCGTCCACCATGGATGACAGCGTCCCAGATGTGTGGAGGCATGTACAGTGGGGCAAAAAAAGTATTTAGTCAGCCACCGATTGTGCAAGTTCTCCGACTTAAAACGATGACAGAGGGCTGTAATTTTCATCATGAAACCAAAAAGTTCTATTTTGGTTTTATCTGACCACATTACATTCTCCCAATCCTCTGCTGTGTCATGTATGTATCCATTTTGGTATAAACTCAACTCGTCGTGTTTGGAGGAAGAAGAATACTGAGTTGCATCCCAAGAAGACCACACCTACTGTGAAGGATGGGGGTGGAAACATCATGCTTTGGGGCTGTTTTTCTGCTAAGGGGACAGGACGATTGATCCGTGTTAAGGAAAGAATGAATGGGGCCATGTATCGTGAGATTTTGAGCCAAAACCTCCTTCCATCAGTGAGAGCTTTGAATGGTTGACCAAATACTTATTTTCCACCATAATTTACAAATAAATTATTTAAAATTCCTACAATGTGAATTCCTGGATTTTTTTTTTCACATTCTGTCGCTCACAGTTGAAGTGTACCTATGATTAAAATTACAGACCTCTGTCATCATTTTAAGTAGGAAAACTTGCCCAATCGGTGGCTGACTAAATAGTTTTTTGTATGCTCCCTCATCCCTGTTGATGGATGGTGTTGGCCCCTAGCTTCCTAATTTACTTTGCCTCCTTCGTCGCCCTCCTGTACTTAATTGTTTCTGATTAGATTACCTCTCTTTGTGTTTCCCAAGTCTGTGCGTCAACGTAATTTTCTCCGCCGTCACTTCTGTTGTCTTTTGTGGCTTAAATTTGTGTTGCAGTTGTATATTTTAGTGTTGTCGTTTTGTCTTTGTGGGTTTTGCAATCGTGCTGTAGCTGAAAGTTTTTGTTTTGCAATTATTGATATTGTCCTGTTGCGTTTGTGTTTATGACCTTTCTCGGTCACCTTAACTATTTGCCATATTTTTATATAGACTTAACATTTATCATCCTTAATTTTAAAAGTGATAGACTTCACATAAAGTCAGGTGTTCTTAAATCCAATGTTTTCCTTTTACTAGTATCGATAAAATCAATCGATTCCCTTTTAAAACACAGTTGGATCAATATCTATCTTCTGAAAGGCAAACTTTCCCAGAACATTTTGATATGGTTAAAATGTAGGAATATGAAAAATATAATAATATAAATATAATATTAAAAAAATATATAAATGGGTTGTACTTGTATAGCGCTTTTCTACCTTCAAGGTACTCAAAGCGCTTTGACACTACTTCAACATTTACCCATTCACACACACATTCACACACTGATGGAGGGAGCTGCCATGCAAGGCACCAACCAGCACCCATCAGGAGCAAGGGTGAAGTGTCTTGCTCAGGACACAACGGACGTGACGCGGTTGGTACTAGGTGGGTATTGAACCAGGGACCCTCGGATTGCACACGGCCACTCTACCACTGCGCCACGCCGCCCCTTTCAGTCAATCATTACATTCCTACGCAATTTGCATTTATAAAAACAATTCTAAAACGTCGACAAATTATAATGGCAGAACATAAACATATTCAAACACACAAATAATAATAATACAGCTTTTATAAAGCCTGAACAAAATGGGGCGGCATGGCGTAGTGGGTAGAGCGGCTGTGCCAGAAACCTGAGGGTTGCAGGTTCGCTTCCCACCTATTGACATCCAAATCGCTGCCGTTGTGTCGTTGGGCAGGACACTTCACTCTTGCCCCCGGTGCCGCTCACACCGGTGAATGAATGATGAATGAATGATTGATGGTGGTCGGAGGGGCCGTAGGCGCAAACTGGCAGCCACGCTTCCGTCAATCTACCCCAGGGCAGCTGTGGCTACAGATGTAGATTACCACCACCAGGTGTGAATGAATAATGGGTTCCCACTTCTCTGTGAGCGCTTTGAGTATCTAACAATAGGAAAGCACGATATAAATCTAATCCATTATTATTATTATAAATGCTTGTTTTTTTCTGCCAAGAAAGTATAGTGTGTGTCCATTTATTTTAGTTATAAATAGAAAAATACAACTTGGTTCAAAGCTTTTGGTGTGTAAATACTTTTTGAGTACATTTAACAATTCCGCAATAATTACTGATAATTAGGGTAACAATAACTTTATTTGAAGGTCCCCCATCTCTTCCTTAATAGAGACCGAACTTATTTTATTTTGGTCATGATTTTTCTTCAAGTGCAAAATTTTGCTAACAGTATATTGTTTTTTTTTTATGTAACTTGGATATTTAATAGTGGCATCCCAACTGCAATGTTAAGGTTTGCAAGAACTAACCTGCATTATTATTATGTAATATTACACCCGTGGTTAATTTGATCCTCAAAATAATGTTGACAATTATCGGCAATAATTTGTAGAACAATATATCGTTATGCAAAATGTGTTATCGACCTAGGTCTAATGAGATGTTTTCTGAGAAAAAAACAACAAATGTATATTTTTATACTTTTTAAAAATTGTTAAATATATATTTTTTATATTTGCCTTAATTTCAAGGTAATTCCAGAATAAGGAAGTTATCTTAATGCATTTTATTAGTTAATATTTCACATTCATGATATTTAACTGTACAATTAAAATTAATGCAACCTTTCTTTGCCTTTTAGGTGGCATCCCAGGAGACCACCTCAACGTCCCAGTTTCGGACCACAGCATTCCCAACCCATTGCACCTCCGGCTGGGCCAGAAGGAAAAGGTGTGGCGGGGAGAGTTTGTTGAGGAGGAGGAGGGGGAAGAGGAGGAGGAGGAAGAAGAAGAGGCGAAAGAGGAGAGGATCGGCTGGCTCGAAGCTATAGGTGTCGAGGAAGACCACCCCAAACTGAACGTAGGCAGCGCCATTGAGTTTGAGGGGGATTGTTGGGAAGATAACGTGGCGGAAGAAGAAGAGTATGACGGAGAGCAGGCGGCAGTTGCTGAATCGAACTTCCCGGACTTTCCCTCCCAGTCCACCCAATACCCGAACTTTGCACCGTCACAGACGCAAGATGATGACACCCTGCTTGTGGATGAGGCATTTTCCCAGGTTAGGACAGGAGGACGCCACTTCCAGTCCCGTCACAATGGCTTTGGCACTATGAAGCGCTCCCGCCACCGTTTAAGATTTCATGGTGGCATTGGGTTCCGGCTCAGCCAGAACTGGAAGAATTGGCGGCAGCGGGCCCAGTGGGCGCACTTCCTGGGTCTGCGATGGAGCCTCAAACGGAAGTACAATATTTACGGAAAACACAGAAGGGTAAAACAATACCGGGTATCTCCTGACACAGACTATGAAGACAACTGCAAGGTTTCTGACGCAAGGTTCACACTGGGGGGCAGAGGTAAGGAATTTTCTATTAGATTACGTTTGTTTTTTCTGCTCGTTCAGCTTTTTTTTTCCAACTGTGTCTGCATCATTTAATTGGGGAAAAAGATTCCTGTGACGTAGAAAACTGCTTTTGTAGAATTTGTCAAAACACTAGAAATAACAAGCTAACGCTGTCCCATCGCCTCAATCCATGTCAGTGACGTTTATACAAAACTGTTACGGGGAAAAGTGGAAAAAGACAATAAGACACAGTACATAGGGCTGGGCGATAAGGACGAAAAAGTATATCTCAATATATTTTTACTTAAACTCGATATTCAATGATATATTTTGTTATATTTTCTGGTGAAAGTATACCTATAAAGCTATTCATTTTGAGCGAACTGCACTGAAATTGAAGTGAATGACAAAAAACGGTCAGTGGCACTTTTATTAACCCATTTAGTCAAGATGGGTATTAACAGCACAGGAAATAAACTGTTTAAGTAGTACAGAATTATATAACATAAATAAAAGAAAAAAACATTCTTTCTACGGAAATTAAATAACGTAGCTGTGCAAACAATATAAAATGTATCAAACTCAGATAAAAACTACATTTGTAGGCAGGCACTTTATAATTCCCTAATGGATTGTCACACACAAGGTTCTGGTCAGCGCCAAGTAAGTGACTTTACTTAATTGTGCGGCTATGATCTTCCTCACTTTGGCATACAATTGTGGCAGCATTCCTCGTGTGAAATATGCCCGGCTTGGCAACTCAAACAGTTTTATAGGTATAGCCTGGTTGGTAGGGTGCCCGTGCCAGCAACTTGAGGGTTCCAGGTTCGATCCCCACTTCTGCCTTCTTAGTCACTGCCGTTGTGTCCTTGGGCAAGACAGTATACACACCTAGTGCCACCCACACTGGTTTAAAAATGTAACTTAGATATTGGTTTTCACAATGTAAAGCGCTTTAGATTAGATTAGATAGTACTTTATTTATTCCGTCAGGAGAGTTCCTTCAGGAAAATTACAATTTTCAGCACAATCCCATTCAAGATCAGACAAACTTTAAAGGGAGACAGAACAGGATCGCTGACGGATCTGCCGGCTTCCAGCGCCCCTTACAAAAAAAGATGAGATACAGGTAAACAAGGGGGGGAGAAAAAAATAGAAGATAAAATAAAAAAATCGGTCTTAGCCTGGGCCCTGGAGAGGGGGTGCAGACTGAGGCCAAGGGAAAAAAACAACAACTCATAGCCATAGTACACATCCCTCTTACTTGTGTGTAAGAGGGAAACATCAAACATCAAAGAACACATAGGACATTAAAGACATTAAAGCAGCAGATACAACCAGACACTTCTACATACAGCTATGAATAAAAAGTAAAAGAAACATATCCACTGTGGTGGCCTCTGCGGTGTTCCACGCCATCGTCCGCTGGGGTGGAGGGAGGATGGCCAGAGACAGGAGCAGACCCAACAAAGCAACCAGGACAGCCGACTCCACTCTCGGCCAGTGTCCAGTCCGCATGGATGAGCGATGATACGTCCAAGGAGACTGAGGTGTCCGACACCTGCTCACCCAGCCAAGACACCGCGAAGCCTCTCCGTCCCAGCGCTCAGTGCCAGCTCCGCAGCCCTGTCCCCTCATCCGCATCACTACAGAAAAGTGCTATATAAATATAATTCACTTCACCAAATGTGGCCTAGTAGACACATTGTGGGTTTCCTGGACGTTCTCTACATTGCTAAAAGAAAAATCTAAAGAGAATCCCTCTGCCATCTTCCACTAGATGTTTTAATACATATATTGCCCACTTGAACATTCCCTCTTTTCTTCTACAGCTCTCTCGTCGTCATTTGGGATGTCCGCTGTGACCTGCCCTATGTTGCCTCTTATTGACCTGTCCTTAATGTTTTGCCTTAATGTCAACTAAACGTGACTCAACATAGTAAACAACCAACCAATCATGAATGTTCTTATACGTGCAAGGAAGGAGGAATGGAAGGTGTTTAGTAGCTCATGGAGTGTGAGAGGGAGTGGGAAGTGGGGGAGAACAAGGAACACAACAAATAAGCGGTTTGGTCATTTTAAGATTCAATAAATTATATCGATATTGCGATATTTTCTTAATTCATATCTTCTTTAAAATTATATCGATACCTCTTACAAACTCGAGATATCGCCCAGACCTAACAGTTCGAATTGTAAGTTTGTTGCTGTATTCGTCTGTTTTTCCCACCCTTTTTTTTCCATAACACAGTTTTGCATTAATGGAACAGAATTTTACTTTGTAAGTGTACTTAAAAAGTACAAGATATGTTTTCAGTGTAACTCGTCCAGAACAGACATACAGTAGACCGTGGTCAACATAACATGAAGACCGATTATTCGCCACAAGGGCGGCGCCTTGTAAAAAGTTAGGAAAAATAGGTAAATATGGGGCGAAGGATGTAAAAAGGCAAATCCCAAACTTGGCTCCTTAGGGGGGATGCGTACCGTATTTTTCGGATTATAAATCGCTCCAGAGTATACGTC
The DNA here is from genome assembly GCF_033978795.1 of Nerophis ophidion. NCBI lineage: Eukaryota > Metazoa > Chordata > Actinopteri > Syngnathiformes > Syngnathidae > Nerophis > Nerophis ophidion. The sequence goes on along the minus strand of NW_026907074.1, from coordinate 75,486 downwards.
GCACCGGGCGAAAATGCATAATAAAGAAGGGAAAAAACCTATACATCGCACTGGAGTATAAGTGGCATTTTTGGGGGAAATTTATTAGATAAAATCCAACACCATGAATAGACATTTGAAAGGCAATTTAAAATAAATAAAGAATAGTGAACAACAGGCTGAATAAGTGTACTTTATATAACGCATAAATAACCAACGGAGAACGTGCCTGGTATGTTAACGTAACATATTATGGTGAGAGTCATTCAAATAACTATAACATATAGAACATGCTATACGTTTACCAAACAATCTGTCACTCTTAATCGATAAATCTGATGAAATCTTCTTCCTCGATTTCGCTTTTAAACAACTCTGCCAACTCCAAAGGTATGCGCCGCTTCCTCTTGTCGTTTTCTGCTGCATATTTCACTACGTCCAGCTTGTAATCTGCAGTACATGATTTCCTTTTCAGTGCCCTATTGGTTCAGCCCTTCTCAGTTTTTATAAATTATCGCCAACGTTGAAACGACCCATTTTAATAGCTACGGCAATAGCATATAGCAGTTAGCATCCCATGACCCACAATGCACTTCTGCCATGACCCTAACCCGCCGAATTCTTATTGGTTGACGTGTGTGTGACGATTGCTGACGTGTGTGTGTGTGTGACGATTGCTGACATTTTCTTCGTCTCTTCCGCGAATGAGATAAATACTATTATTTAATATTTTACGGTAATGTGTTAATCATTTCACACATAAGTCGCTCCGGAGTATATGTCGCACCCCCTATGAAAAAAACTTTGACTTATAATCCGAAAAATATGGTATTTGTGCACCTAAGCCTGAAGAGTCGCTTGTGTTATGACCTTAGTGCTCTCACAGAGTGTTACTGCCATAAAACAGCCGGTCAGTCCAACAAAAGTCAACGACTGAAGAATCGCTTGTGTTATGACCTTAGTGCTCTCACAGAGTGTTACCGCCATAAAACAGCCGGTCAGTCCAACAAAAGTCAACGAACAGGTGTATGTCCATGAAAGACGAGGTAGGAATTTGGATCTTCTTCGCTACACTGTCCTCTGTGGGAGTCTTACGGCAGCGACCTTGCCCTTGCCAGCGGAAACATACAATCCAAATTAGAATGTTTGTGTTCAAGCAAGTGAAAACCAATTCAAACATCATTCCTTGTCAGAGACTATTTTGAGAAAATAGTCAGGAGAAAAAAGCAGACAAAACCCCGTGACACAGAAAAAAATGTAGCCCTTGTAGCTTTCGAGAGGCGCTGCTGGAAATATCAGGTGTGTTTTATCTTCTTTGCCAATTCCTTGTCAGTGACACTGATACAAAACCGTGTTACTTGCAGAAAAGGGACGAAAAAGGCGTTTATGACTTTCATATATATATGTATATATATATTAGAGAAATAAGGCATTTATGAGTTTTTTCTTATCTTTTTTTCCCGACAGACAAACCAAGGAGCGGAATTTCTCCCAACAGACAAGGGGACAGAGGCAGACTGGATCTGGAGAACAAACCTGCGGAGCCTGCGCTTTCCGGAGAACAAATGAGCTGTGTAACTGGTGCGAGTCCAAGAACTACATTAGCACAGGAATAACCATTGGCATGAGCACCGTTGCGGTCAACGCTAATACCTGGTGGGAGTATCACACCGTTCTCTATTGTTCACACTCTAGGTATTCTTGAAGAATCGCTGCAGAAGTATGGCAGTTTGATACCGATCCATGTCGAAGACGTTGCGGAGAGGCTTCAAGATATCTTTGACGATAACTTTTCCCAACCGCACAGGTTAGAAACGCCCCATAAGGTTTTGGAACTGTACCAAGCATAAAACAGGACATGTTTTTTAATTTTTGTAAAAGCTGACATTTTCCCACAACACTGATTTGTTAAAATGGCGCGTGTGCGTGCGTATCTACACACATATATATCCCACAAGGGACGAGTGGTAGAAAATTAATCAGACTCCTTTAAATGTTTCACTCTTTCTTTCATTGAAGCCATTTGCTTTAGTCAAAAGACTTAATTTTATTTTTTTATTATGTCCAATCAACAGTGTATCTTGACAGAAAAAAACTGTTGATTTTTTTGACAATTTATTTAAAACAAAAAACTCAAATCACATGTATTTATGTATTCAGACCCTTTGCTCAATACGTTTGTTGATGCTCCTTAAGCATTAATTACAGCCTAAAGTATTTTAGATTGCGATGCCAGAAGCTTGGCACACCTATCCTTCGGCAGTTTCATCCATTCCTCTTTGTAGCACCTTTCAAGCCCCATCAGATTGGACAGGAAGCGTTGGTTTTCATCTGAGATGTCTCTGTATATTGCTACATTTATCTTTCTCTCTATCCTGGCTAGTCTGTTTTCTGCTGCATAGGGCCCTGTCGTGACTTTGCTTTGTCAATATAGAAGGGTAGGCAAACGACTTCCATGGCTTGAGGGACCATATATGGCAGTCCTTGAATATCTCATTCTGCCTTCCAAAATTGTGCAATTGATTTGACGCAGTTCGCCATGTTGCAGCTGGTTTGAAACTCGGTTGTCAGACATTCTGAAAATACGACCACAGAAACTGGAAAACTGCCAAGTCGCTGTCATAGGAAAATCGCAAAATTCCTGGCCTTTTTTCTGTGTTGCTTATTTGTCATCAAGATGTAAAGTCCAAAAAAGATAGGGTTTTACAAGCTTTACAACAATACAAATGACAGGGCAGTCACTACTGGTGACACACCTTAAAGTCTAATATAGTTTCTGTTTATGGACGTTTTACTCTGTAGGAAAGCAGTGGTCCAACACTTAATACAATCCTTCCAGCGTTCCTCTGGATCCACTTTGGCCAAAACGTTCCGAGTCAACTACAAACGCCATGTTCTAACCATGGATGACCTTGGTACTCTGTACGGGCAAAATTGGCTCAACGATCAGGTAGGATGAGCTAATGTATCATTATGCAAGTACAGTAGTCGTGTCAAAGGTGTCATACTGCCATCCTTTTTTCCAGATTATGAACATGTATGGCGACTTGGTCATGGATTCGGCTCCAGAAAAGGCTAGTAGAATGTTATTTAAAATAATCTTTTGTTGTAGCGTTTATTATTGTCATCTCTGTCTTCTTTTTCCTTTTTCAGGTTCACTTTTTCAACAGCTTTTTTTACGATAAACTAAGGACAAAAGGTTACGACGGAGTCAAGCGGTGGACGAAAAACGTAAGTATGGTCATTGTTTATATACGCTACTGCTGATGCAATTCTTGGGGATAGTAGTGATCGTAAAAATTACACAAAAGTTAGTTTGACCCTATGAACTATTTTGAGTTCAAAGAGATTTATTTACTATTAATTCTGATCGCATTGAGTTTTTTCTCCCAACATATCTAGGGGTGTCCCAATCCAATATTATTATTGTTATCGGATATCTGCCCGATATCAGCAAAAAAAAAACAGGTATCATCCGATCAGTTTGCATTTAAAATCTCAGATTTAAGCAGCCCCGGAGCACGTTTACTTGTGTAAAGCTGTATAAGTTAAATTTCTTCCACACAAAGGTGGTCTTCTCTTGTCTTTTAGTGAAATCATTTATAAATTGTAAGCAATGTAGGTTTTACTATTGAAGGGTTTCCCCCAGATTGAAATCTACATGATCATATAATTTGCATAATAGTTGATGGTGCATATATATATTAATGCTAAAAATAATGTTCATATATTTCAGTTCATTTTCAGTTTATTTCAAACATGCATACGATACAATGTAATGCATCACATATTTCCAGTTGTTTCATCACAGCACATCCAAAAAGGAGTGGGAAGAAGCAGAGGTCATTTAATCCTACCCCTTTTTATACAATAGTATTTGTATCCTGTTCTGTTTATTCACTGTTCTGTGTAACAGAACAGTGAATAAATAATAAATAAATAATATACCATAGTAGATAAACTAATATTAAATATATCAATAATCTTTATCGTAATAAAAAGGTTTCAATATGTTAATCACAATTATTGTTCTGTGTACATAGTAAACACTTGTAGTTTCAACAGTCTCTTAAACTGATTCATATTGGTGCTTTGTTTGATTTCTTTGGGTAATCCATTCCATAATTTAATTACACATACGGATATGCTAAAGGTGTTAAGTGTTGTACGGGCATACAAATGTTTAAAATAAGATTTATCTCTTTCGTTGAGAAGAACTGTTGTACATTCTTGGGTAGCAGGTTATAGTTAGCTTTGTAGATAATTTTAGCTGTTTGCAAATGCACTCCATCCATCCATCCATTTTCTACCGCTTATTCCCTTTTTGGGGTCGCGGGGGGCGCTGGCGCCTATCTCAGCTACAATCGGGCAGAAGGCGGGGTACACCCTGGACAAGTCGCCACCTCATCACAGGGCTAACACGTTGAATTTAATTATTTTGGATTCAATAAAGGGTTTGTATTTTCTCTTTATCCAACGTTATGTATTATTCTAATTGAGCTTTTTTATGACATTGTTAGTGAACAAAAGCACAGTTAGTTGTTAAAAAAAAAAGGTCCGTTATTAGTAATTAGGATTAACATCCATCCATCCATCCATCCATCCATCCATCCATCCATCCATCCATCCATCCATCATCTTCCGCTTATCCGAGGTCGGGTCGCGGGGGCAGCAGCCTAAGCAGGGAAGCCCAGACTTCCCTATCTCCAGCCACTTCGTCTAGCTCTTCCCGGGGGATCCCGAGGCGTTCCCAGGCCAGCCGGGAGACATAGTCTTCCCAACGTGTCCTGGGTCTTCCCCGTGGCCTCCTACCAGCTGGACGTGCCCTAAACACATCCCTAGGGAGGCGTTCGGGTGGCATCCTGACCAGATGCCCGAACCACCTCATCTGGCTCCTCTCGATGTGGAGGAGCAGCGGATTTACGTTGAGCTCCTCCCGGATGGCAGAGCTTCTCACCCTATCTCTAAGGGAGAGCCCCGCCACCCGGCGGAGGAAACTCATTTCGGCCGCTTGTACCCGTGATCTTATCCTTTCGGTCATGACCCAAAGCTCATGACCATAGGTGAGGATGGGAACGTAGATCGACCGGTAAATTGAGAGCTTTGCCTTCCGGCTCAGCTCCTTCTTCACCACAACGGATCGATACAACGTCCGCATTACTGAAGACGCCGCACCGATCCGCCTGTCGATCTCACGATCCACTCTTCCCCCACTCGTGAACAAGACTCCTAGGTACTTGAACTCCTCCACTTGGGGCAGGGTCTCCTCCCCAACCCGGAGATGGCACTCCACCCTTTTCCGGGCGAGAACCATGGACTCGGACTTGGAGGTGCTGATTCTCATTCCGGTCGCTTCACACTCGGCTGCGAACCGATCCAGTGAGAGCTGAAGATCCCGGCCAGATGAAGCCATCAGGACTACATCATCTGCAAAAAGCAGAGACCTAATCCCGTGGCCACCAAACCGGAACCCCTCAACGCCTTGGCTGCGCCTAGAAATTCTGTCCATAAAAGTTATGAACAGAATCGGTGACAAAGGACAGCCTTGGCGGAGTCCAACCTTCACTGGAAACGTGTCCGACTTACTGCCAGCAATGCGGACCAAGCTCTGACACTGATCATACAGGGAGCGGACTGCCACAATAAGACATTCCGATACCCCATACTCTCTGAGCACTCCCCACAGGACTTCCCGAGGGACACGGTCGAATGCCTTCTCCAAGTCCACAAAGCACATGTAGACTGGTTGGGCAAACTCCCATGCACTCTCAAGAACCCTGCCGAGAGTATAGAGCTGGTCCACAGTTCCACGACCAGGACGAAAACCACACTGTTCCTCCTGAATCCGAGGTTCGACTATCCGGCGAAGCCTCCTCTCCAGTACACCTGAATAAACCTTACCGGGAAGGCTGAGGAGTGTGATCCCACGATAGTTGGAACACACCCTCCGGTCCCCCTTCTTAAAGAGAGGGACCACCACCCCGGTCTGCCAATCCAGAGGTACCGCCCCCGATGTCCACGCGATGCTGCAGAGTCTTGTCAACCAAGACAGCCCTACAGCATCCAGAGCCTTAAGGAACTCCGGGCGGATCTCATCCACCCCCGGGGCCTTGCCGCCGAGGAGCTTTTTAACTACCTCAGCGACCTCAGCCCCAGAAATAGGAGAGTCCACTACAGATTCCCCAGGCACCGCTTCCTCAAAGAAAGACGTGTTGGTGGGATTGAGGAGGTCTTCGAAGTATTCCCTCCACCGATCCACAACATCCGCAGTCGAAGTCAGCAGAACACCATCCGCACCATACACGGTGTTGATAGTGCACTGCTTCCCCTTCCTGAGGCGCCGTATGGTGGTCCAGAATCGCTTCGAAGCCGTCCGGAAGTCGTTTTCCATGGCTTCCCCGAACTCTTCCCATGTCCGAGTTTTTGCCTCCGCGACCGCTAAAGCTGCACACCGCTTGGCCCGTCGGTACCCGTCCACTGCCTCCGGAGTCCTATGAGCCAAAAGAACCCGATAGGACTCCTTCTTCAGCTTGACGGCATCCCTCACTGCTGGTGTCCACCAACGGGTTCTGGGATTACCGCCACGACAGGCACCAACAACCTTGCGGCCACAGCTCCAATCAGCCGCCTCGACAATAGAGGTTCGGAACATGGTCCACTCGGACTCAATGTCCCGCACCTCCCTCGTGACATGTTCAAAGTTCTCCCGGAGGTGTGAATTGAAACTCTCTCTGACAGGAGACTCTGCCAGACGTTCCCAGCAGACCCTCACAATGCGTTTGGGCCTGCCAGGTCTGTCCGGCATCCTCCCCCACCATCGCAGCCAACTCACCACCAGGTGGTGATCGGTAGAAAGCTCCGCCCCTCTCTTCACCCGAGTGTCCAAAACATAAGGCCGCAAATCCGATGACACAACTACAAAGTCGATCATGGAACTGCGGCCTAGGGTGTCCTGGTGCCAAGTGCACATATGGACACCCTTATGTTTGAACATGGTGTTTGTTATCGACAAACTGTGACGAGCACAAAAGTCCAATAACAAAACACCACTCGGGTTTAGATCCGGGCGACCATTCTTCCCAATCACGCCTCTCCAGGTTTCACTGTCGTTGCCAACATGAGCGTTGAAGTCTCCCAGTAGGACAAGGGAATCACCCGGAGGAGCACTTTCCAGTATTCCCTCGAGTGTACCCAAAAAGGGTGGGTATTCTGAACTGCTGTTTGGTGCGTAAGCACAAACAACAGTCAGGACCCGTCCCCCCACCCGAAGGCGAAGGGAAGCTACCCTCTCGTCCACTGGGTTGAACTCAAACGTACAGGCTTTGAGCCGGGGGGCAACCAGAATTGCCACCCCAGCCCGTCGCCTCTCACTGCCGGCAACGCCAGAGTGGAAGAGGGTCCAGTCCCTCTCGAGAGAACTGGTTCCAGAGCCCTTGCTGTGCGTCGAGGTGAGTCCGACTATATCCAGCCGGAACTTCTCTACCTCGCGCACTAGCTCAGGCTCCTTCCCCCCCAGTGAGGTGACGTTCCACGTCCCAAGAGCTAGCTTCTGTAGCCGAGGATCGGACCGCCAAGTGCCCTGCCTTCGGCTGCCGCCCAGCTCACAATGCACCCGACCTCTATGGCCCCTCCTATGAGTGGTGAGCCCATTGGAGGGATGACCCACGTTGCCTCTTCGGGCTGTGCCCGGCCGGGCCCCATGGGAACAGGCCCGACCACCAGGCGCTCGCCATCGTGCCCCAACTCCGGGCCTGGCTCCAGAGCGGGGCCCCGGTGACCCACGTCCGGGCGAGGGAAATCTGGGTTCATTTCGTTGTAATTCCATAGAAGTCTTTGAGCTGCTCTTTGTCTGATCACTCACCTAGGACCTGTTTGTCTTGGGAGACCCTACCAGGGGGCATGAAAACCCCCAGACAACATAGCTCCTAGGATCATTGGGACACGCAAACTCCTCTACCACGGTAAGGTAGCAGCTCAGAGAGGAGTAGGATTAACATATTTTTGTAATATTGTTTTGTTTATTTTTATAAAAGTTATTGTACAATGTAACTCAGGCTGTACACCACTCCCGTCCAAAGGCAAAACCCAGTAACTCAATTTCGGTCAAAACTGAGCTGATAATAATTTTGGAGTTCCTAGGTGATATGCTTTACATTAGTGTATGCGATATTGTAATTTGTTCCGTAAGTAAGCTGTTATGCGCATTGCAGGACCTAGCAACTACCACATAACCGCGTGGATACAACAGAAAAACCTAGAATCTCAAGGGACCAATCGGAGCTTCTTTGTCAGTCGCCTTATTGTCTTTTAATGAGACATTTGCACGAATGCGGGCCGACGGTCAACCTGATTGTGATATTATGGCACGAGGGGATATTTGGAAGATTGGCCCAGGACGATGCAAGCACCTTCATTAAATGTATTCTTGATTCTTCCCCTTGCATACTCTTTTGGGCAGATAACTGTGGAGGTCAAAATAAAAACTGGACGCTGTACACGGCTCTTGCCCAATGTGCATACGCAGAATGGGGCCCACCCGAGATTGTAATAAAATATCTGGAGAAAGGGCACACACGTTCATGAGAGCAGATTCAATCCATGGCTCAATCGGCAAGAAAATGAAAGCTCAAGAAAACATCTATACGTTTGATGACTTTGTAGATCTTTGTAAGACAGCATCAAGATAGATTGGTTTTCCTTTGTTTTCTCAAAATCCGCTAGAAGTGAGTTTCTAGGTTTTGCCTTTGGACGGTAGACCAGTGGCAGCTGCTGGTCTTTCAAGTATGGACAGCTATTTTTCAGCAACTCTTTAAACATGAGTACAGTCTCCAAATACATCCATCCATCCATTTCCTACCGCTTATCCCGTTCGGGGTCGCGGGGGTGCTGGAGCCTATCTCAGTTACAATCGGGCGGAAGGCGGTTTACACCCTGGACAAGTCGCCACCTCATCACAGGGCCAACACAGATAGACAGACAACATTCACACTCACATTCACACACTAGGGCCAATTTAGTGTTGCCAATCAACCTATGCCCAGGTGCATGTTTTTGGCGGTGGGAGGAACCCGGAGTACCCTGAGAGAACCCATGCAGTCACAGGGAGAACATGCAAACTCCACACAAATATCCAGAGTCCGGGATTGAACCCAGAACTGCTCAGGACCTTCGTATTGTGAGGCACATGCACTAACCCCTGGTCAACCGTGCTGCCCCAATAACGTAAAATAAACTGCTCAAAAAAATTAAAGGAACAGTTTTTTATTAGGGTATGGAGTGAATTCAATTGCACTTTTCTGATAAGGTTTTGGTCAGGTACGTGGAAAAGGGGGTTGTTAATCAGTTTCAGCTGCATTGGTGTTGATGGCATTAACAACATGTGCACTAGAGGGGCAACATCGAGATGGCCCCCAAAACAGGACTGGTTTTGCAGTTGGAGGCAATTTCAAGTTCCTCCCTCTTGATCTTTTTTAACTGTTTTTCCACAAGTGTTGGCTTTAGCTTGAGTCATCATCACGACTTGGAGCATGAGGCGATTTCTTAACCCTCCTGAAGTTGCGCAGATTGTCCAACTCCTCCAGGATGGCACATCCATGTGTGCTGTTGCAAGAAGATTTGATGTTTCTCCCAGTACAATCTCCAGAGCATGGAGGAGATTCCAGGAGACAGGCAGTTACTCTAGGAGAGCTGGACAGGGCCGTAGACGGTCCTCATCCCATCAGCAGGACCGATATCTGCTGCTTAGTGCAAGGAGGAACAGGTTGAGCACTGCCCGAGCCCAACAGAATGACCTTCAGCAGGCTACCGGTGTGAATGTCTCTGCCCAAACAGTCAGAAACAGACTTCACGAGGGTGGCTTCAGGGCACGACGTCCTGTAGTATGCCCTGTGCTCACTGCTCAGAACCGTGGAGCTCGATTGGCATTTGCCATAGAACAACAGAATTGGAAAGTCCGCCACTGGCGCCCTGTGCTATTCACAGATGAGAGCAGGTTTACCCTGAGCACCTGTGATAGACGTGAAAGGGTCTGGAGAAGCCAAGGAGAGGGCTATGCTGCCTGCAACATCATTCAGCATGACCTGTTCAGTGGTGGATCAGTGATGGTCTGGGGAGGCATTTCCATGGAGGGACGAACAGACCTCTAAAGGCTAGAGAACGGCAGTCTGACTACCATTAGGTATCGGGATGAAATCCTTGCACCCATGATCAGACCCTACGCTGGTGCAGTAGGTCCTGGGTTCCTCCTGGTCCACGACAATGCCCAGCCTCATGTGGCAAGAGTATGCAGACAGTATCTGGAGGATGAAGGAATTGACACAATTGAATGGCCCTCCACAATCACCCGATAGAACACCTCTGGGACATAATGTTTCGGTCCATCAGACGCCGCCAGGTTGCTGCTCAGACTTTACAGGAGCTCACTGATGCCCTTAGACAGATGTGGGAGGACATCCCACGAGACACCGTTCCGTCGTCTCATTAGGAGCATGCCGCGACGTTGTCAAGCATGCATACAAGCACATGGGGGCCACACAAGATATTGAAAATAATTTTGAGTTGCAGAAATTGAATTTAAGCAAAATGGACGAGCCTGCCACGTCATTTTTTCACTTTGATTTTTGGGGTGTCTATATACTGAGCCCTCTGTAGGCTGAAAACGATTATTTCCATCAAAAGATGTGGCATCCTTTTGTTCCTGAGACATTAAACTGTCCATATCAGTATAAATATCCAACATTTTTTTTTCACCATTGAAATCTGATGTGTTTTCAAAGTGTTCCTTTATTTTTTTTTGAGCAGTGTATATATACATGCTTGCTTGTACAAAAAAAACATCACTTAAAAAAATATAAATATCTCCGTATCAACAGGAACAACGGAGTGAAAGTTGAAAAATGCTTTGGCAGTGAGCATCCCCCCAAACCGCCAGCCGCTGAAGCTAAGGTGCAGCGAAGGGTTGAGCAGGCAGAGTCTCGTCTTAGTGCTGAGGCTTCAAGTGCGTCTTTCTTATGGTTGATCAAACTTTTTCAGTGGCCACACTTTCTATGCATCACTAGTCAATAGTGCTGGAATAATATAGGCTATAAATCCATTCATAAAATATATTACTTTAAATTGTTTCCACATAAAAAAAAATCTAATTTCTTAGGTGTGGCAGCTTTAATTTAGATGTGGCCCCACATTACGATCAGTTACATATTAGGTAAACCCTGCTGTAGGATAGGAGCTAGCAGCTACTGTACACAACAGCTAAACACATGGGGTTGTTACGGTACACAAAAATTTCGGTTCGGTTTAGAGGTCACGGTTCGGTTCATTTTCGGTACAGGAAGAAAACAAAATATAAATTTTTTGGTTATTTATTTACCAAATTTGTAAACAATGGCTTTGTCATTTTAACATTGGGAACACAATTATAATCCTGCCCACGTTAATCCACATTAAACTGCCTCAAATTGTTGCTTAGATTAAATAAAATGACAAAATTGTGCTACATTAAACCGTTTCAAGTCAACTCATCATGCTTAATTTATTACAGCATTTGGGAAGCCTGTAGTTGATTTTTATCAACGTGATAGCAGGGTCCTTGCCATTCAAATCTCTGCTGCTACATTACTAATGATTAATGTAACTGTAGCTGAAAAAATAGAACGATAGCAATTAGGGATGCACCGATTAATCGGTAACCGAATATATTCGGCCGAATATGGCAAAAAAAGCCACATTCGGCCTTCGGTGGAATGAGTTAAATGCAAGGCCGAATAGTGGCGTGTGACGCAATGACGCAATTTTTTGACGCGGTGAGGCAATCAACCAACGTGCGGTGACGTTGTAACCAGGCGCCTTCGGAAAAATGTCAGCAGTGTGGAGATGTTTTTAAGTGTTGGAAAGTGACAAAAGTATTGCAGTTTGCAACGAATGTTCAGCCAAACGGTCTCGAGGAGGTGCCTCGTGGCCGACGTCTTTGAGAGGACAAATAAGCTTGCGACTGACAGTGCCAAAGCAAACGGAATTTCAAAGAAGGTAATGGAGTTTATGGCTTTGGATGATCAACCTTTTAGTGTTGTGGAGGACATTGGCTTTCGGAGACTCATGGAGCACATTGAGCCCCGTTACACGATACCGAGCAGAAACTATTTCTCTGATGTGTGCTCTTTACATTGTGTGTGTGCTGTTTACATTATTAGCCTGGTGTGTAGGCTACCTGTATAAGTGTATGAGGTTACAAGCACACACTTAATTGAGATTTACTTGAGTCTTCTGTTTACATTATTAGTCTATCTACTGTGGCTAAGCAGACTTTTGCCAAAAGGACAATAATTAATTTGTTGTGGGTTTATTCACTTTATAAACAGACAACATGCTTACTTGACCCTCTTCCTGGGAAACTGATCAAGGAGCTCTTTGTATTATTAGGTCCATCAGTGCTAAATATTATAAACTTATCACTCTCCTCGGGCACTGTTCCCCTAGCATTCAAAAAAGCGGTTATTCATCCTCTTCTTAAAAGACCTAACCTCGATCCTGACCTCATGGTAAACTACCGACCGGTGTCTCACCTTCCCTTTATTTCAAAAATCCTTGAAAAAATTGTTGCGGAGCAGTTAAATGAACACTTAGCGTCTAACAATCTATGTGAAACCTTTCAATCCGGTTTCAGAGCAAATCACTCCACGGAGACAGCCCTCGCAAAAATGACTAATGATCTATTGCTAACGATGGATTCTGATGAGTCATCTATGTTGCTGCTCCTCGATCTTAGCGCTGCTTTCGATACCGTCGATCATAATATTTTATTAGAACGTATCAAAACACGAATTGGTATGTCAGACTTAGCCCTGTCTTGGTTTAACTCTTATCTTACTGATAGGATGCAGTGTGTCTCCCATAACAATGTGACCTCGGACTACGTTAAGGTAACGTGTGGAGTTCCCCAGGGCCCTGCACTCTTCAGCATCTACATGCTGCCGCTAGGTGACATCATACGCAAATACGGTGTTAGCTTTCACTGTTATGCTGATGACACCCAACTCTACATGCCCCTAAAGCTGACCAACACGCCGGATTGTAGTCAGCTGGAGGCGTGTCTTAATGAAATTAAACAATGGATGTCCGCTAACTTTTTGCAACTCAACGCCAAAAAAACGGAAATGCTGATTATCGGTCCTGCTAGACACCGAACTCTATTTAATAATACAACTCTAACATTTGACAACCAAACAATTAAACAAGGCGACACGGTAAAGAATCTGGGTATTATCTTCGACCCAACTCTCTCCTTTGAGGCACACATTAAAAGCGTTACTAAAACGGCCTTCTTTCATCTCCGTAATATCGCTAAAATTCGCTCCATTCTGTCCACTAAAGACGCTGAGATCATTATCCATGCGTTTGTTACGTCTCGCCTCGACTACTGTAACGTATTATTTTCGGGTCTCCCCATATCTAGCATTAAAAGATTACAGTTGGTACAAATGTTGGATCCGCTTTGGACTGGACTCTCGCGACTGTGTTGGATCCATTGTGGATTGAACTTTCACAGTATCATGTTAGACCCGCTCGACATCCATTGCTTTCCTCCTCTCTAAGGTTTTCATAGTCATTATTGTCACCGACGTCCCACTGGGTCATTATTGTCACCGATGTCCCACTGGGTCATTATTGTCACCGATGTCCCACTGGGTGTGAGTTTTCCTTGCCCTTATGTGGGCCTACTGAGGATGTCGTGGTGGTTTGTGCAGCCCTTTGAGACACTAGTGATTTAGGGCTATATAAGTAAACATTGATTGATTGATTGATTGAATGCACTTTATTTTTTTAGGGAATGCATGTTTTGTTTTAAGGCCTAATATAAATGAAAAACTTTGTGTTTTTTTTTAAAAGCAAAGGCTACTGGAATATTTAAAAAAATGTCAATATTCAATAAAATTGTACTTTATTTAAAAAACATGTCTAAAAATGTATTGTAGGCTATTTATGCAATATAAAATAAAATTGTGAAAAACTGCATTCATTATTCGGTATACAGTATTCGGCCTTCGGCCAAACGTTTAAATTGTATTCGGCTTCGGCCACAAATTTTCATTTCGGTGCATCCCTAATAGCAATAGGAGAGACTATTCATCCCTGAACACCATGGAGTTCATGTAGGCTTTATCTTGCAGTTACATTATTATATCAACTATGACTCTTCAATTAACATCATGTCCTTTTTTGCTGCTTCAACACAGCTCAATCAACACCGTTTGTAACACACGCACACAGACACACACAACGCAAAATGAGCTTACGTTACGCTTAAAGCTAATTAGCCTTCACTTCAAGCCAGGACTGCGAGTGAGCTGAGCTGCAGTTTGTTTCTAGAACGTCAACGGGCTCATAGTGATGTTTATAGTAGTTGACTGGGAAGTGTTTATTATCATTTGGGGAGAGTACGCAGCTTTATGCTCACCTGTTAAACAAACACCTATCTGCTCGACACTGAAGCGCTGACTACATGCGCTTTGAATACGCACTACTGATTGGTTGTCACCGTTCTGAATACGCACTGCTGATTGGCTGTTACCGCTATGGTTGTAACCAATCAGATGGCTGTGTGGTTGGAACAATGCTGGGTGCTGTGTAGGAGACAGAGGCAGAAAGCAGAGCAGCTTGTTAAGACTTTAGCTTAGGCGGCTACTTCATATGTTCGTGTGGAAATTTGTTCGGTACACCTCCGCACCGTACCGAAACGGTTCAATACAAATACACGCACCGTTACACCCCTATAAACACAAAAAATATAACATTAACTAGACACACAGAATAAGTCTCCTAAATCAAACAATTTTGCTGACTGAAACACGGCATTTGTCAATATAAACAAGTACAGTTGTAACAAAACTTAAAAGTAGTTTGTGATATGAGCTTTCTCGGCTTTTTGTTATGCTTTGAGTTGTGAGCACAATTAGAGTTAACAGCCTCCTCGCCACCGGTTGAAGTTAGTGGATGTATTAAATGTCAAATGAAGCTCATAAGATACACCCCAAAACATCCAGTCTGCCTTGCAATCAATTGCTTATAGTTGCAGATTGACATATCTCAGTTTTCCATCCATGGTAACGAAAAAAAAATAAGTGTGAAGAACATAACTGAGAAGTGGCGGTTGGTATGAAATAATAAATTTCATGACCGACTGTGTGGCCAACTTGGTGAGGCAGTTCGAGCCTTGCAATGCTAATCTAAAGTCGTCAGACTTGTCACCATACTGAAGCAGGAGGAGCCAGCTTTTGTGCCAGCAAAGATATTAAGCTAGGGCTTGACACGACGGCAAAAAAAATTGTCTTAATTTTTTTGTATCATCCGATCTTGATTAATATCACAATTTTTGGTAAAAGGTAAATAGACGTAGGGTTGCGCGATATGGCCTTTTATTAATATCTCGATATTTTTAGGCCATGTCCCGATACACGATATATATCTCGATATTTTGCCTTAGCCTTGAATTAACACTTTATGCATATAATCCCACCAGTGTGATGAGTCTAATTTTCTATATTAAAACGTTCTTGTTCATACTGCATTAGTATATGCTAATTTTAAACTTTCATGCCGAGAGGGAAATCACAACTAAGTCAATTTACCAAAACTGTATTTATTAAGTAGTTATTAAGCAGTGCACAAACATTCATGTAATTTCAAAACAGAAAGTGCAAAATCTTCAGACATTTTAAAGCAGAAAGTGCAAGATTTTCAGACATTTTAAAACAAGCTATCAGTGCACTTTTGCGCATTATGTCACTAAGATGACATATCAAAATAACAGTAAATAAAAGTGCACCTTTTGTACAGAACCCTACTACAATAGTTTAAAACAAATAAAGTGCACTTTTGTGCATGATGTCACACAAGATATTTCAATAATAGGAAATCAAATAGTGTATGTTCTTCACTATGTTGTAGGTTACTGCGCCCGTCATCTCCTACTTTTGTTGACTATTTTTTTCATACGGTGTTGATGTGGAAATGGTTGCTTCGGCATTTTATTGGTGTGGCACCGAACGGAGATGTTGTTATGCAAAATTTCAAACACTCCTCATTCTCTCGCAGGTGAGTTTTCAAATGATGCTACATTAGTAGAGCTGCTACTTTTTGTAGCAGCACTTTTGCCACATACTTGACATATCACGGTTGTCTGTTCAACATCTTCCTGCTTGAAGCCATACCACCGCCAGACGATGGATTCCGTGCTGTTTTTCTTGGAATTCATTCTTCCTTCATTTTTTACCAGATTCAAACCTTCTTTCTCTCATATTACCACTCGCACCACTCCGCTAGCACCACAGCTAACGTAACCCATACCTCTCTACTACGCGAGGGTGTATGATGTTGGACGCACGACAATATGTGATGTATGTAAGAAGGTGCGCTTGTTTTTACGTCTCTGTGAGAAGGAGACGAGAACGAGTGAGAAGAGCCTGTAGTGTATTTCCCCCAGCTAAAAGCAACTGCGTGAGAACATATACTTGAATATCACGATATAGTCATTTTCTATATCGCACAGAGACAAACCCGCAATATATCGAGTATATTCGATACATTGCCCAGCCCTAAATAAAGCCAACGATTAGTTCAACATTTTATTAACATACTGAGTAATTAACAAAGCTAATTATATAAGAAATAAAGAAGTAAAGTATATAGTCATCACAATATTAAAAAGTCCATAAATGCAGTGCAGAAAAAACATACATTCAATAGGCTAAAATCCAGATATAAAGAAAACACAGTAACATTATAATGTACCAACAAATTCCTTAAGTTTACATGTTTTCAAGTAAAAGACAGCACACACAAGGATGCATAAGTCATCATCTCATCACTGGTGGCTAAACGATAGTATTACAAGCTGTCAGGTTTTAGTTAACTTACCAATGAAGATGTTTAAAGGGGAACATTATCACAATTTCAAAAGGGTTAAAAACAATAAAAATCAGTTCCCAGTGGCTTGTTGTATTTTTCGAAGTTTTTTTCAAAATTTTACCGGTCTCGGAATATCCCTAAATAAAGCTTTAAAGTGCCTCATTTTCGCTCTCTGCGAAGACACTGGCCATTTCCCTGTGACGTCATACAGTGCTGCCAATGTAAACAAACAATGGGGATACCACAGCAAGATACAGTGACATTAGCCCGGATTCAAACTCGGATTTCAGCGATTTAAGCGATTCAACAGATTACGCATGTATTGAAACAGATGGTTGGAGTATGAAAGTATTGAAGAAGAAACTGAAACTATTGAGCGAATAGCTATTGACGCTATTCATAGCCATAGCATGGCCAAATAGCTGCGTTAGCATCGCCGGTAAAATGTGCGGACCAAACGATCAGGACTTTCGCATCTTTTCACACTGGAGCAACTTAAATCCGTCGATTGGTAAGTGTTTTTTTCGCATTAAATGTGGGTGGAAGGAAACGTAATATAGTTGCAAATGCATCTACAGGTTATCCATACATCTCTGTACCATGTCTGCTTTAGCACCGCCGGTAAATAGCATGCTAGCATCGATTAGCGTAGCATGTTAGCATCGATTAGCTGGCAGTCAACATCAACAAAACTCACCTTTGTGATTTCGTTGACTATCGTTGCAAATGCATTTGCAGGTTATCCATACATCTCTGTGCCATGTCTGCCTTAGCATCGCCGGTAAAATGTGGAGACACTCCAGCACATTCAATGGGGGTCTGGCGGCAGACACTTTCGCATCTTCGGGCCAGTGGTGCAACTTGAATCCCTCCCTGTTAGTGTTGTTACACCCTCCGACAACACACCGTCGAGGTATGATGTCTCCAAGGTTCCAAAAAACAGTCAAAAAAACGGAAAATAACAGAGCTGAGACCCGGTGTTTGTAATGTGTTGAAAATGAAAATGGCGGGTGTGTTACCTCGGCGACGTCACATTCTGACGTCATCGCCCTGGATAACTCCTAAGTCACGGCTTACATTTATTTCGCTGCCCTCAGCTGTGTTCCGTTATTCTGCTCATATCTTTGATTCTATTTATTACTGCGGGACCTTGTAACTAGAAGCAGAGCGGGAAGAGGTTGACTTTAATTAGCTGTTCTCGCAGACATTTCCACCATATTTGATCAAGTTAATACATGCTAACAGCTGATCACCGCGATTGACCTGAAATTCATCCCGATAGGTCCTTATCATATAATTGCCCAGCCTTAAGTTAACATATCGAAACAGTGGCATTTAACCATGAATATATGAGGAATCTGCTTGAAGGAGACACTGCAGAAGTCTGCTTTTCCATATTCAAACGACCAGCTTTCAGTGCAGCACTTTTTTTGCAAGCTCCCCTGACTTTCCGCTTTAGCTACGGAGGCAAATGTCCATCCACTAACGTTAAAATAAAGGCCTACTGAAACCCACTACTACCCATCTGATAGTTTATATATCAATGATGAAATATTAACATTGCAACACGTGCCAATACGGCTTTTTTAGTTTACTAAATTACAATTTTAAATTTCCCGGGAGTTTCGTCTTGGAAATGTTGTGTAATGATAACGTGTAAGCCAGACGTCACGGGTTTTTAGGAAGTATGAGCACACACACCTAAAAGTCGTCTGCTTTAACGGCATAATAACACAGTATTTTGGACATCTGTGTTGCTGAATCTTTTGCAATTTGTTCAATTAATATTGGAGAAGTCACAGTAGAAAGATGGATTTGGGAAGCTTTAGCCTTTAGCCACACAAACACACAGTGATTCCTTCGCGGTCAAGTGAACATGGATCCTACCGAATGTCAACCAGCAGGTTTCGGTGAGAAAATTGTGTTTAAAAAGTTGCCTCTTACCGGATATCAGCTGAGCTCGCGCCGTCCGTACAGCTGCCGTCGACTCCCCTGAGACACTGCGCGTCAACACACTCGTGGACAAACACCTCTGACTATCAGGTACTATTTAACTCACTAAAACACTAGCAACACAATAGAAAGATAAGGGATTTCCTAGAATTATCATAGTAAATGTCTCTAAAAACATCGGAATCCGTCCCAATGCAATCGCGTTTTTTGTTGTTGTTTTTTTCTAGTACGTCGCTATCAATATCTTCAAACACGAATCGTTCATCCTCGCTAAAATTAATGGGGAAATTGTCGTTTTCTCGGTCTGAATAGCACTTTTTGTTGGAGGCTCCCATTAAAAACAATGAATGTGTGAGGAGCCCCCACACTTGTGACGTCATCGTCTGCGACTTCCGGTAGAGGCAGGGCTTTTCTCTTAGCACCTAAAGTTGCGAACTTTATCGTGGATGTTCTCTACTAAATCCTTTCAGCAAAAATATGGCAATATCGCGAAATGATCAATCAAGTATGACACAGAATGGACCTGCTATCCCCGTTTAAATAAGAAAATCTCATATCAGTAGGCCTTTAACTTCTTTGCGGTAATTTCTAACTACTGAAGTTATTTGTTGTACATTCTATTGTATTTAAAAAACTTTATTCATCCCTATGTGGAAATTTAGCGGGACGTCCTCGTGAGCGATACCAGGAAGGTTTACATAGGACTAGCCTGCTGGCTGGGAACTCCCAATTTCTGTGGCAGTGGCCGGCCAGCCTCATCCTCTTGGCTGCTCCTCCTCGGCAGTTGCCCATATAGGTTAGTGATGTGGATGTTCTGGTCCACATTCAGAACAGCTTGTAGCATTCTGGTGTAGCACCCATCAAGGGACTTCAGTAGGGTGTGTGTCAGGGTCCAGCTTTTGCAGGCATACAGGAGGACAGACTTAATGCTTTATGTGTCAAGGGAGATTAGAGGTACCACACTCGACATACCGTTCAGGACCCTCCACACTAGAACATCCTGACCTTAAGTTCCTGTTCTGTGGAGTTCATCCAGGAACCCAAGTATTTGAAGTCATTGACCTCTCGCAGAGCGTTGTCATGTGATGTTGTAATTGGTGGATGGTCCATGTACAAGTAATATATATTTATGTATAAGTGATTACCTCAGTCTTCTTTGCATTCAGTCTGAGGCCAACCTCCACTCTGTTCAGGACTTCCTGTGTCTGCTCCGCACAGTCAGTTGTAGCATCAGCAGTCGTACCTGAGCAGGCCATGACAAACACTTGGTAGAATTTAGTGTAAAATCTATGTTAAGTTAAGTGAACCTGATTTAAGGTATTGTGTTGACATTCCCGTTGTGTGTAATTCATTTGCATGACTTGTTGTTACACACTGTTTCTGCAAATATGCAACGACTTTATCTGGGGGTGATCCGAGGCTGCATGGCTGTCCTGCTAGTTGTGTGTGTGTGTGTGTGTGTGTGTGCGTGCGTGCGTGCGCGCGCGCGTCTATAGTTGTTATAATGTAATTATTTTTCTGTCTACGGCCTCTCGATGACTTGCCCAGCGGCACGGTGGGCCCAGATCTGGGTGTCTTGTCGCTGGCTGGCTGGCCGTCCTGCCTGGGGCCGGTGATACCTTGTTCCCTGTGTACTGCACCTGCTGTTTTGGGTTGGGCTTTCTGGGTAGCTGTGGCCGTACTTGGCTCCTGCACATACTAGGAAACAAACATATTGTACATGCAAACATACATACACATGTATATTTATACATACATACAGTAGGTGCCAGTTAAAATCAAACTAGATTTTTTTTTCAGCATTTGCTTATAAATATTCAGGTTAGCTATTAATGATACAGTATTTGTGGTTATCTACTTTTCAGATCGTTTCGACTTACGTTTGCTATGGATTCCCTCTCTGGCTCTAATTTCCTCTGGGCGCCAGACTTGTAGTTCTCATTTAAAACACTAAGGAGCAGTGTCTCCAGAAGGAGCAACCGCAGCTGTCCAGACTAGATGACTGCTGTGTTTCAATGCAGGGGCTATACTCTTCAGAGGGACCCAGCCCATGCGCTCGACAGTGTGGGTCCTGGCAAGAGTCCTCCAGCAGTGGCTGGAGCAATATGTATGGGGACAATCAAGCATACAGGACACTTCCTGGTTAAATTTGTTTCCCCGCCCTTACATTTATGTCACATATCTGCTGCTCAGTTTGCAAGTTTGAATATTCATAAACTTAGAAGAAAAATGTTGAATAGTTTCATGTTCTGTTGGTCCTCTACCCGATTTTAGAGGAAGCGGCTAAGATCTAGGTCTGATTTTCCAGCGGTTAGAGCCGCCCGATCATGGTTGTCATGGAGATATGTAACTTGTTGACAAGCATTCTAAAGCTCTTATTTCTAAATATTTTTTAATGATGGATATATTTTTATTCTTGTGAATGCTTGTTGTAGTGGAACATTTACCTTTTTAAAAACACGCAAACAAGGTATCTCAAAGTCTTCACGGTCCAGCCATACAGCAATTACAATTTTGTCAAATTGCTTGCATTATATCAAGTACTAGTAAATATTGGCCTAGCATAATATTATCATCATATAATTATTTGCAATGAAGGCAGAGGAAATGAATCTCAACAACTGCAGTTTCAGAACAGGTTTATTAGTTTATATGGGTTATAAAGATACTTTGTTTTTAAATGATTATCCAAACTGGTGTTTTGTGTAATTTTTTGGTTCGTTATCAAAACTAGATTTTTAAGTGTGTCATCCTCAGTGAAAAAAGGTTGGATACCCCTTATGTAAGCTTTTTTATGAATATGAATATTTTTTTACCATGTAAGTGTCACTGATTGGGAATTGTAATTGTGGTTATGAAAATGCTCATTGAAAATTAAATTACATCTCTTTGATTAGGCTTTTTGTTTGAAACCAACTACCAACCATCTGGCCCTGACACTGTGCCGATAAAATTTCTGACCCTTGGAAAGATTTATTAAGGACCCCTGGTATAGAATACTTGTGTCCAAAAGGGTCATTACAGTAGTTATAAGCTATTTTGATGGAAAGTACATATATACTACATATCCCGTCCCGGAGTGGACGGGATATGTAGCAAAATCTTGAAAGCCATAGCCAATGTGATCACAAAGCCTCTGTCACTGTATAAACCTGTCACTTAGTGCTGGCATTGTACCCAAAATGTCCAAACTGACAAAAGTAATCACAATTTTTAAATCAGGTGATAAAAATAATATGAACAATTATAGGCCAATTTAAATTTTACCAACATTTTAAAAAATATTTGAGAAAGTAGTCTATAACCGACTGAATGGCTTTCTACAAAAACTAGATATCCTTGTCCCCTCCCAATATGGTTTTCGTAAAAAAAGCACCACCTGTATGGCTATACTCGACCTCTTGGAAAAGGAAAATGCGGTATTGGCATTTTTTTTTATCTGTCCAAGGCCTTTGACACAATAGATTTTGAGATCTTATTGTATAAGCTATAACACTATGGTGTCAGAGGGGTACCTCTCGATTGGTTCCGTTCTTACCTATACGGAAGGCAACAATGTGTATGCGTCAATGATCACAATTCACCCTGTATAACCATAAATTATGGGGTTCCCCAGGGATCCATATGGGGCCTCACCTTTTTATCCTATACATAGATGATTTTTTAAACTCCTCCAAAACTTTTCATAAAATAATTTTTGCCGACGATACAAATTAGTTTACCTCAAACAGGAGCCTACACGATCTATAAGTAACTGTCAATTCAGAGCTTGTGAAAGTGGATTCCTGGTTCAAATGCAATAAGCTCTCACTTAATGTGATTGATTGATTGATTGATTGATTGACTGACTTAATGTAAATAAAACTAATTTTATTTTATTTCGTTCTAATAAAAACCGGACAAATACTGAGCACTGCCATATCAACATCAATGGGCAGGAAGTACAGAGAGTGTACTCCACAAAATTCCTGGGGGTCATCATTGACGAATACCTCAAATTCAAATGTCACATTAGCCATCTGTTAAACAAATTATCCAAATATGTTGGCCTGTTCTTTCACCTTCGTCATTATCTTCCTCTTTATGCTCTACTTACCCTATATAAAACTCTCTTTCAACCACATCTAAACTACTGTAATGTCATCTGGTGTAAAACCATTCCTACCTACCTTCACAAATTAGAATCCATGCAAAAGAAAATTATACGGGCCCTGTCGTGGTCCAAGTTTAATGCCCCCACTCGACATCTATTCCATAAATATCATCTCTTAAGACTGACAGAGTTCCATATTTATCAAAATGCTTGTTAAACCTATCAAGTCATTTACAGGCTGAATCTTAGGCTCTGTAGCTTGGTTCCTATCTACCATCCCCAGCATGCCCACAACACTCGTAACTTAGATCTGATATTAGGTAAACATCGTTTACTGGTTTGTACCGCTCAAAGTGTTGTATGCAGGGGACCAAAGATTTGGAACCAACTTAATGAGAGCCTGAAGATGCTGTATCTATTCTCTAACTTCAAAAAGAAACTGAAAACTTACCTATTAACCACCTATCTTTAATGCCTCGTGGGTTAGACGACTGTTAGGTTTTGAATGGTTGAATGAATGTGTATGCTTGCTTCAGTACTATTAGCTTGTGTTTATCATATAGCGTTGTTGTTGTGCTTGCTACCATGTTTCATCATTCCTTGTATATACTGTCCTCTGGACCCCTTGTCAAAAGCTTCTTTTAGCTTATTTGGGGGACCCTTTCACGTACCAACATCTTTAAATGATATTCACTACTATTGTAATTGTTATATGGTATTGTGAATAAAATTGAAAACATTGGTACAATTGGCTTTAATACAATGTTGCTCACATTTCGATTTTTCTGAAACACATTTTTAAAGTTTAAGCACTTTTTGTACTAAAACAGTCATTCATGGAATATTTTATTATATAAAAACTAATTGTTGGTGTTTTTTTTAATGTACACAATTTAAAAAGTGAAAAAAAATAGAGGCTCCCGAGTTCTGATTTCTTCCATATAAGGACATGCACAATTTTGCAGGAATGCATTTGCATTGAATGTTTTCAATTGATTCTTCAACCCCCACTGAAGGTCACTGTGACCCTCATGTCTGATACTGTGGGTCGGCAGTCGTAAACTATGTTTTGTAACGTTTTCCAAATTGCATCTCTGCAATCTAAACTAATTACCCAATAAACAAAAAACAAGCTTGTCTGAAAAGAAGCACAAAGAAGCAAAATATTATATTGTCCAACCCCATCCATCCATTTTCTTCCGCTTATCTGAGGTTTGGTCGTGGGGGCAGCAGCCTAAGCCAAAAGACTTCCCTCTCCCAGTCTAACCCCATCACTGAGGCATAATAATATGATTCCTTTTCTACAACAAAATACATGATGACTTTATATAACAATATTTGGTATATAATTACAGCATACATACAGTATATAATTAAATTCATGAATACAACTGTTCTTCTGAGTTTACATGAAAACCAGATATGACACTATGCCTTGCCATCAGCACACCAAGGAAGATACTTTAATTTTTAGACTTTACAAAGACTACAATGAGTACCCTAGGAAGAGCTTTTGTAACCTACTTGTTTTGAAATGGTTTTATTATCTGTTTTACATTTTGCAATATAGATATACATTTGATCAGACTTATATTTTAGCTCATCACTATGGCCAAGTTTTGTAAGTATTCAGTAAAGTCAGGTTTAAATATTGTGTTCCATTGTTGAATATTGCACACTACTAAATCAGTATTTATGGGTCATGCTGATATTGTATGAGCTCAAAATTGCTAACGACCAATGTTCAAACTGAAATACGGTATTGTATCGCAGGTGAAAAAGTTGTATTGAAACACCCTTAGTTATGTAGTTTGCACTTTTACAGTATGAATGTGTTTAACAACCCTAACACTGCTATTTTATTTTCAGAACATTCTGACTTTTTTGAAATAATTTTCTGGTAATTGTCTTTAATCTAGTATCTTGGCAAATTTTCTTGAAAACTTTTTATTTCAGTAGTGAAAATTTGCGGTTGGCACTAATAACCGGCAAAAGAAAGCACCAAATTAAAGATTTGACAGGTGCATGCATTGATTTAATTCCTGTTTTCCCCACAGGTGGATATCTTCCAGAAGGATCTGTTGTTAATCCCTATCCACCTGGAAGTGCACTGGTCCCTGGTCAGCGTGGACATTCCCCGTAAAGCCATCACCTACTTTGACTCCCAGCGGACCCTCAATAGACGCTGCCCAAAGGTAGGATATTACCTAAAGAAAAGTTACAAGGTGAACTTTGTTCTGAAATCCTCTTTCCGTGTCTGAAGTTTAGACAGAAAAACAACACCAAAAATGGCCATTAAATGCTGACTTGCAGTGGAATTGTTGCCACATACCTCTAAAGCCTGAAAATTCCTATCCGTCTGTGGAGGAGTTTTTTCCCCCCTGTTCACATTAAGGGTGTGCCCGTTGTAGCTTCCTCACAATTTGATTACGACTCAAAGCGCTTCGATTCAATTAATAATCAATTATTATGATTGTCAATGCGTCTTTTTCCCCATGCAGGCTTTCTTTTAACAAGGTATATTTGTCAAATTCCATTAAATTAAATGTACCTCTATTACCTTTTATTTGTAAAGGACAAATAACATTTTCCAAGAGAGAAAGCTGCTTTTATTAAATGACCTGTAATACATTAAGTGTAGTTTGAATTATTTGCTGTCTGTGAAAATTTTACTTAGTCAGAAATAAATTAGTACACACTTAATACAATTTGAAAATAACTTGTAACTAAAATCATCACCTTTTGCCATGGAGTTTTGTCCGTTAATAGCAATCTTTCTCTAAAAACTTCTGGCCAACTTCTTAACTTCCACCCTGTTGGCTAACAGTCTGTTATGAGTCTGTTCCTTCCTTTTTCAGTTCCTGGCAACTTCTGGGTGATGCAGTTGTTTCTTTTGTTTATGGAAAATAATAGATTTTTTAACATTTGTCAATATTAATCTCCACCTGGTTGCATCTAAGAATTGACGTCTTGACACACTCCTTTGTTCATATCGTACAGCAACACAGGAAAGATGGCAGAACACAGACGTTTTTTTACAGGCAGTTTGACACACAGAAGGGCTATCCGGCTCTGAATACTACTTCCAGAGCTGTAAAACATGCGGGTTAACTTAAATTCCTGATTCCATCTAGTGGTGCTCCTCACACAGAACTGTGAATCAGGAAAAAATACCCAAAATTCACAAAAGTCTAATAATCTGTTTTACACAAAGGTGGCGTTGCGCAGTTGTTACGGCTGTGGTACTACTTATAAAGCTGGAAATGTTATAGCCAAAACCTGATTTTGTTTGTCGCGGCTTTTCACCCAGACTAGTACAATGCGGTGGGAAAAAAACTAAATTCCTGGCTTAAATAGCGTTGTTATGGCTCAGAAGGGGGAAAAATACAATTCCTGGTCGTTCCTGTCTCTAATCTGTTTGTCTATATAGATATATAGGTAGTACTTTATTGATTCCTTCAGGAGAGTTCCCTCAGGAAAATCTAAATTCCAGCAGCAGTGTACAGAATTGAGATATAATTTAAAAAGTAAATAAGGGGGGGTATAAATGGAAACACAATTTTAAAATATTACAATAAGAATAAATATAAAAAGCAGCAATGAGAATCCAAATATAACAAGAGAAACTAGGCAGTAGTGACCATGTTATGAAAACGTATTGTACTTTTTTAATGTTTTGCATCCCCTGTCATCCTAGTACCCCCCGCCACCCTCCCCAGAGAGAAGTAATGGCGTGTGGGACAAAGGAGTGTTTTAGTCTATTAGCCCTGCACTTGGGATGAAGCAGTCTAGCACTGAACAGGCTCCTCTGGCTATTGATAATGGTATGCAACGGGTGACTGGCAACATCCATGATGCTCACTAGTTTTTTCCACAGTCCTCTTGTCTGCCATCGTCACCAGTGAGTCCAGTTTTATTCCGATGGTAGCACCGGCCCGCCTGATCATTTTCTCCAGTCTGGAGCTGTCCTTCTTAGATGTACTGCCCCCCCCCCAGCACACCACAATGTAGAACATAATAACACTGGCAACCACAGACTGGTAGTACATCCACATCCATCCATCCATTTTTTCCTTTCAACCACAGGAAAAAAGCAACTTTTACTGCCAGTGTAAAACAGGATTTAGTTATTTTCTTGAGTAGGCACTTGTGATTAGGAGCTTTAAAAATAAAATGTGATTGGTTCCATTGATTGACAGAGGCTACAAATGTCCAAACTAACATTAGCCTGTGAAGATGACCTTACCTTGTTGCTGCTATGTTTTTTGTCAGCACATTTTTAAGTATCTGCAAGCAGAGGCCGTCAAAAAAGACCAACAAGAATTTTTGATGGGGTGGAAAGGATTTTTCAAAATGGTAAGGCCCTTTTTTTCCCCGTTATAGAGTTATGTGCTGTGTGTCACATGTTAACAAAATAAAAATGTGTGTTTTTAGAATGTGGGCCGTCAGAACAATGACAGTGATTGTGGGGCGTTTGTGTTGCAGGTAAGTTTTGCAAATTTTTTAACTAGCAAAAAGAGCAATCGCAATAATTATGACTTTTCTGTGATCATGTGCCGATGCCAAAGCAAGAAATCTACAAGTTATGGATTATTTTGAGTCGTTTCATTGTTTTTATTGCAGCTTTATGCCCGTTTGACAGAGGCGGCCTTACCAGAAAGTTAATAACTGGCTAGAGGAGAACTATTCATATAATAATGAGAATGAGAATATGACTATTTTTAAGTGTGTTTCTAGAAACTCAACATAATACAGTTAACATACAATTAACAAACGAATGAAAGATAGCATTTCGTAGATGGGCTCTGATTTACATCCTTTGGTTTTTGCCCTTAAAGTCCTCTTGTCCAGAGACATACTTCCTAAATTTGTAAACCATAACAAAAATGAAAAAATATTTTTTGATAGTAAACAATATCGATCTAACTACTGTAGTATCGACCTTACTATACTTGGTATTGTCACTAATGATATTTGTATCCAGCGACCCCCTACAACCCCGAACGGGAGAAGCGGTAGAAAACGGATGGATGGATGGATATTTGTATCAATCCGCCTTTGTTTACATTCAAGAACTTAACTTGAGCATATATTTACTACGGTGTGTAGTGTAGCATGTTTTAGGATATCGCTAGACAAAGTCAAATGCTGCTGATACATCCTCTGACTATCTAAAATTGGTCTTCTTGCCATGTCTCCAACATGAATACGTTCACAACTTTTGCCTCACCCCGCGTTGCGCAATGCGCATGCATGTGTTCGACGCTACATACTCAAACATGCTCCAAACTGAGTAGTTAAAAAAAACATCTAGGATTCAAATGACACGCTCCAAACAGTTTTAGATCAACCAAACCATTACATCCCTAATAAGTTCATATTTTTGGTTTTACCCTTATTGATATGTTATTGAAAATATAGTGTACTGTGTAGGATGACACTGAAACTCTTAACCTGAGGGGAGGGGGAAACGACGAGCTGTTAATGAGGGGGAAAACTGTGGTCTTTGGATAGTGATGATTTTGTACATGTAAGGAGGAGTTTTTCACTGTTTGAATAGAAGAAGTTTGCAGTAAACCAATATTTTGTTTCAGTACATTGCAGGAGGCAGTATGGTTTGTTTGTTGGAGATGTAGCGATGGGGGTCATCAGCGAAGGAGTAAGAATGGATACCAAGGGGGACGACTGATGAGGGGTTGGACTTAAAAAAATTAAGTTCTCTGAACTATGCGCTCACGTCATGTAGGTTCTGTCCTCTGACTGCGTTTTCATTTGTTTATGCAGTAGCTTCTGCAGGGGCTGGTGCGTATCTTGCAATTATCTTCTAAAAACACTAGAGGGCACTGTTTTCCGGAGTGAGTAACCACAACTCTGGTTGACTCGCGATTGGTGTTTTGTGTGTAGTTTTTGTAAACAATTGTGACCCAAGCGACATCCTGGAGCTGCAGCGAATCGATTTTAAACAACGGTCACTTTATGGTACAAACCCCGTTTCCATATGAGTTGGGAAATTGTGTTAGATGTAAATATAAACGGAATACAATGATTTGCAAATCATTTTCAACCCATATTCAGTTGAATATGCTACAAAGACAACATATTTGATGTTCAATTTGATAAACCTTTTTTTTTTTTTTTTTGCAAATAACGATTAACTTTAGAAAATGATGCCAGCAACACGTGACGAAGAAGTTGGGAAAGATGGCAATAAATACTGATAAAGTTGAGGAATGCTCATCAAACACTTATTTGGAACATCCCACAGGTGTGCAGGCTAATTGGGAACAGGTGGGTGCCATGATTGGGTATAAAAACAGTTTCCCAAAAAATGCTCAGTCTTTCACAAGAAAGGATGGGACGAGCTACACCCTTTTGTCCACAACTGCGTGAGCAAATAGTCAAACAGTTTAAGAACAACATTTCTCAAACTGCAATTTGCAAGAAATTTAGGGATTTTGACATCTAAGATCCATAATATCATCAAAAGGTTCAGAGAATCTGGAGAAATCACTCCACGTGAGCGGTATGGCCGGAAACCAGCATTGAATGACCGTGACCTTCGATCCTATCAAAAACCGAGATCAATCTCTAAAGGATATCACCACGTGGGCTCAGGAACACTTCAGAAAACCACTGTCACTAAATACAGTTCGTCGCTACATATGTAAGTGCAAGTTAATGTTCTATGCACAGCGAAAGCCATTTATCAACAACATCCAGAAACGCCACGGGCTTCTCTGGGCCCGAGATAATCTAAGCGGGACTGATGCAAAGTGGAAAAGTGTTCTGTGGTCTGAGGTGTCCACCTTTCAAATTGTTTTTGGAAATATTCAACATTGTGTCATCCGGACCAAAGGGGAAGCAAACCATCCAGACTGTTATCGACGCAAAGTTCAAAAGCTTGCATCTGTGATGATATGGAGTTCATTAGTGCCCAAGGCATGGGAAACTTGCACATCTGAAAGGTACATACAGATTTTGGAACAACATATGCTGCCATCTAAGCGCCGTCTTTTTCATGGATGCCCCTGATTATTTCAGCAAGACAATGCCAAGTCACATTCAGCACATGTTACAACAGCGGGGCTTCGTAAAAAAAGAGTGCGGTTACTTTCCTGGCCCGCCTGCAGTCAAGACCTGTCTCCCATCGAAAATGTGTGGCGCATTATGAAGCGTAAAATACGACAGCGGAAACCCCGGACTGTTGAACGACTGAAGCTCTACATAAATGATAAATGGGTTGTACTTGTATAGTGCTTTTCTACCTTCAAGGTACTCAAAGCGCATTGACACTACTTCCACATTTAGCTATTCAACACACAATTTCACACACTGATGGAGGGAGCTGCCATGCAAGGCGCTAACCAGCATCCATCAGGAGCAAGGGTGAAGTGTCTTGCTCAGGACACAACGGACGTCACGAGGTTGGTACTAGGTGGGGATTGAACCAGGGACCCTCAGGTTGCGCACGACCACTCCCCCACTGCGCCACGCCGTCCCTAAAACAAGAATGGGAAAGAATTCCACTTTCAAAGCTTCGACAATTGGTTTCCTCAGTTCCCAAACGTTTGAGTGTTGTTAAAAGAAAAGGTGATGTAACACAGTGGTGAACATGCCCTTTCCCAACTACTCTGGCACATGTTACAGCCATGAAATTTTAAGTAAATTATTATTTGTGAAAAAAAAAAAGTTAATGAGTTTTAACATCAAATATCTTGTCTTTGTAGTGCATGCAGTTGAATATGGGTTGAAAAGGATTTGCAAATCATTGTATTCCGTTTATATTTACATCTAATACAATTTCCCAACTCATATGGAAACGGGGTATGTACAGTGCCCTCCATAATTATTGGCACCCCTGGTTGAGATGTGTTTTTTAGCTTCCAATTATTTTATTTTTTTTCTAAATAATATGGGACCTTAATGGAAAAAAAGAGAAAAATCCAACCTTCAATACAAGTGCATTTATTCAGTGGGGAAAAAATCCCACATAAAGAAATAATTATTTGACATCAAATAATGTGTGTCACAATTATTAGCACCCCTGGTGTTAATATTTTGTACAACCCCCTTTTGCCAACAAAACAGCACCTAATCTTCTCCTATAATGTTTCACAAGATGGGCAAAGACAGAAAGAGGGATTTTCAGCCATTCCTCTTTGCAGAATCTCTCTAAATCATCCAGAGACCTGGGTCCTCTCCTCTGTACTCTCCTTTTCAGCTCACCCCACAGGTTCTCAATGGGGTTGAGGTCAGGGGACTGAGATGGCCATGGGAGGAGCTTGATTTTGTGTCTGGTGAACCATTTCTGTGTAGATTTGGCCATATGTTTAGGGTCATTGTCTTGCTGAAAGACCCAGTGACGACCCAGCTTCAGCTTTCGGGCAGAGGGCAACAGATTTTGATTTAAAATGTCCTGGTATTTCAAAGCATTCATGATGCCATGCACCCTAACAAGGTTCCCAGGGCCTTTGGAAGTGAAACAGCCCCACCGCATCACTGACCCACCCCCATACTTCACAGTGGGTATGAGGTGCTTTTCAGCATGCGCATCTTTCGTGGTACGCCAGACCCACTTAGAGTGTTTGTTGCCAAAAAGCTCAATCTTGGTCTCATCTGACCAAAGCACACGGTCCCAGTTGAAGCCCCAATACCGTTTGGCGAACTCCAGACGCTTGCGTTTATGATTGTGAGTGAGGAAAGGTTTTCTCCGTGCATGCCTCCCAAACAGCTTGTTGGCGTGTAGACAGCGCCTGATGGTTGATTTGGAGACTTTGTGACCCCAGGATGCTACCATTTGTTGTAATTCTGTAACAGTGAGCTTTGGAGATCTTTTGATTTCTCTTACCATCCTCCTCACTGTGCGTGGTGGCAAAATAAACTTGGGTCCTCGTCCAGGCTTATTTACCACTGTTCCAGTTGTTTTGAACTTCTTAATTATTCCTCTCACAGTGGATATGGGCAGCTGCAGTTGAGTGGCAATCTTCTTGTAGCCTCTGCCTGACCTGTGAAGGTCGACGCACATCTGCCTCACTTGTATGCTGTGTTCCTTTGTCTTTCCCATGTTTAAGAGTGGATAAGAGAAATGGCCTCGGTGTCACGTCATATTTATACCCCAGGGAAACAGGAAGTGATGAATTACTAATTAAATGTTCCTACGTACTCTGGTAAACTTTGTAAACTACTGTAGAAATGACAGAAATGCTTCAATTATATTTATTTCCTGGGAATTGTTAAGGGTGCCAATAATTGTGGAACAGGTGATTTAATGAAAAATAATTATTTTTTAGTCAGGGATTTTTTTATTTTCTTACAATTCATTTGAGTTGAAGGCTACATTTTCCTACAATTTTCAGTGTGACAGTATTCTTCTGCAATAAACACTGAATTTATTTTAAGGCTTTTAACACATCTCAACCAGGGGTGCCAATAATTATGGAGGGCACTGTACATAATGCTCTGAAACCGGACGAGAAGACGCTCGCAAAGGTGGACCGTGCGAGCCCTGAATGAATTGAGGCAGAGTACAGGTGTTAAGGAAAACCTCCAAATGATGGTCTAAAACAGTGGTCCCCAACCTTTTTGTATCCGCGGACCGGTCAACGCTTGAAAATTTTTCCCACGGCCCTGGGGTGGGATCCCTTTTTTTTCTGTTTTTTTTTTCTTCTTTGTCATGAAAAAGGGACGTTTTTGCCATGAAAAAGGGAGTTTTTTTGTGGTTGGTGTACTATTTGTAAGTGTATATTGTGTTTTTTATGTTGATTTGATAAAAAAAATTCTTCTGCGGCCCGGTACCAATCGGGCCACGGCCCGGTGGTTGGGGGCCACTGGTCTAAAACAACTGACTAATTACAGTTCTGTGTCCTCGTAGCCGCCGACGTGAAGCTACAATTTTTGGAGGTGCATGTAAAGGTCTGCCGGCAGAGAAGCCACCCGGCTTAAGTTACGTAAGCTACGTGATGCGAGTGCAAATTTTAGCCTTAACGGGTACCTATCATGCAAAACCAACTATTCTTACCTATTGGTATTTGTTTTTGTGTATTTGGGATCTGCATAAGTCCTGAAAATTTGAAATCCCAACAATGGAGGCATGGGGGAGATAGTTATTAAACAATCTTGCCTTCCGTCATACTTCCTCCACACAAGCAATTTGGAATTTGCCCAACTTTTGACGTTATTTCAACTGGTGATGTCAGCGGATATCTCCATATAGGGTTGTACGGTATTAGTATAGTACCGCAATACTAATGAATCATATTCGGTACTATACGCTAGGGCTGGGCGATATTGGCTTTTATTAATATCATGATATTTTTATAATATTGCGATATTTTGCCTTGGCCTTGAATGAACACTTGATGCATATAATCACAGCAGTATGATGATTCTATGTGTATACATTATAACATTCTTCTCCATACTGCATTAACTTATGCTAATTTTAAACTTTCATGCAGAGAGGGAAATCACAACTAAGTCAATTGACCAAAAGTGTATTTATTAAATACTCTTCAGTCTCTCGCGGGTGACTTTTTAAATGAAAGAACAAATTAAAAGTGTTGCTACCTTTTTGTAGTAACACTTCTGCTGCATACTTTGCATATTGCTGTTGTCTGCTGAATATCTTCCCACTTCAAGCCAAACCACCGCCAGATGATGGACCCCCTGCTCTTTATTTTGGGCATTTATTGTTCTTCCTCCATTTGTGATCAGTTTCACACCATCTCTCTCTTGTATTGTCTCAAGTTCCGCTCCGCTCGACTTGCCTCAGCTAACGTTAGCCATGCTGCTACGTCTCTGGTCTGCGAGAGTGTGTGACGCTACATGCGTGACAGTATGTGACGTATGTAGTAACAAGGCGGGCTTGTTTTATGTCTCTGTGAGAAGGAGACAAAAGAAGGAGTGAGAAACGGCGGTAACGTAATGCACACAGCTAAAAGCAAGTGTGGGAGAACATATAATCGAATATTACGATATAGTAATTTTCTATATTGCACAGAGACAAACCTGCGATATATCGCCCAGCCCTACTATACGCCTCTGAAAAATAACGGTCCCCCCCGTCGTCGCCTTCACGTCGTGTCATTGCTGGGTTTACGGGCAGACTAGCATGTTCGATAGTGCACAATCACAGAGTAGTTACAAACAGACACAGTGTATGGAAAGAAAAGGGAGAACGGACGCATTTTGGCTTAAAAACTAACGATAAATGTGAAGATATAACACTGAAACGCCCACCAGAAGAGGTACTTTCGGACATGGCTGGCAAGCTAGCTAGCAGCTATAGTCCAGCCGCAGTCTGGAGTGTTTGTTACTTCTAAATCACTAATCTTCGCCTCCATGGCGACAAAGTACATTTCTTACACATATCATCCCTGCAGGACAAGGAATAGCTAAACATGCTTCACTACACAGTGTGTATCGGTGTCACAATGTAAAAAAACGCCATGGGTGGATCTACACCTAACATCCACTTTAATGATACCAAGTACAGGAGCGTGTCTAGTTGATACTACTATGATAACAGATATTTTTTCAGATCACATCTTCTTTCTTTTTTTTTTTAAAAATCATATTGTGTTTATAAACTTTGGAAATATGTCCCTGGACTAGGGCTGGGCGATATGGCCTTATATTAATATCTCTATTTTTAGGCCATGTCACGATACACGATATATATCTCGATATTTTGCCTTAGCCTTGAATTAACACTTGATGTATATAATCTCACCAGTATGATAATTCTATGTGTCTACATTAAAATGTTCTTGTTCATACTGCATTAATAATATATGCTCATTTCAAACTTTCATGCAGAGAGGGAAATCACAACTAAGTCAATTGACCAAAACTGTATTTAGTAAACAGTTATTAGGCAGTGGCACAAACATTCATGTCATTTCCAAAACAGAAAGTGCAAGATTTTCAGACACATTTTAAAACAAGCTATGGGTGCACTTTTGTGCATGATGTCACTAAGATGACATATCACAACAACACTAAATTAAAGTGCACTTTTTGTACAGAACACCACTACAATAGTGTAAAACAAATAAAGTGCACCTTTGTGCATGATGTCACACAAGATATTTCAATAACTGTCAAATAAAAATGACCTGCATCATAGGAAATCAAATAGTGTACATCCTTCGGTATGTGGTAGGTTAATGCGGACGTGATCTCCTTCTGTTGTTGACAATTTTTTTAATACGGTGTTGATCTGGAAATGGTTGCTTCACCATTTTGTAGGTGTGGCACCGAACGTAGATGTTGTTGTGTTGAGTTTCAAGCACTCCTCATTTTCTAGCGGGTGACTTCAAATGATGCTACAAATTAGCAGTGCTGCTACCTTTTGTGGCAGCACTTTTACCGCATACTTGACCTATTACAGTTGTCTGTTCAACATCTTCCCGCTTCAAGCCAAACCACCACCAGACGATGGACCCCGTGCTGTTTTTCTTGGACAATATTCCTTCCTTCATTTGTTAGCCGATTCGCACGTTCTTTCTCTTGTGTTACCACTCGCACCGCTCCGTTAGCACAACAGCTAAGGTTACCCATGTCGCTACCTCTGTGCTCCGCAAGGGGCGTATGACGCTGCACGTGCGACACTGATGTATGTAAGAAGGTGCGCTTGTTTTATGTCTCTTTGAGAAGGATAGACAAAAAAGTGTGAGAAGAGCATGTACTGTTATGCCCGCAGCTAAAATCAACTGTGTGAGGACGTACACTCGAATATGACGATGTAGTCATTTTCTATACCGCACAGAGACAAACCCGCGATACCTCGAGTATATTTGATGTATCGACCAGCCCTACCCTGGACGCATGAGGACTTTGACCATGACCAATGTATGATCCTGTAATGACTCGGTATCGGGTTGATACCCAAATTTGTGGTATCATCCAAAACTAATAAGCACCCAAGCAACAGAAGAATAAGTGATTATTACATTTTAACAGAAGTGTAGATAGAACATGTTAGAAGAGAAAGTAAGCAGATATTAACAGTAAATCAGGGGTGTCCAAACTTTTTCCACTGAGGGCCGCACACAGAAATATTTAAGCATGCGGGGGCCATTTTGATATTTTTCATTTTCAAACCATAACAAAATATATGGATTTTTCTTTTAATTCTTTGTTTTTTTAATAGTAAAACTGAAATATGCAGTACTTAGATAGATAGAACTATATTGATTCCTTCAGGAGAGTTCCTTTTACTTAGCAATTAAAGCCCTCAAAGATCAATAATGCAGGACACCATTGATTTTAATTATTTAATATTTTTGAGTAATCACAGTGAAAAGTTAAATAAAATCCTACTAAATATATTTGAGATCCGAAAGGTTCCCCACTGATAAAGTGGTACATTTTTATCAGGTTTTTTTTTACTTTTAACACCTAAATTTCAAGATCAACTTCCGATACATCTGCAGATTTAAAGTTTGAACTATTATTTTGTTTGTTTAATGCTCTTTTGTCAAAACGATGTTTTTATATTGCAACCACACATCATATGGAATATTTTTTCCACAGGAAACATTTTAAAGTGATAATTTTTAATAATTCATTATAACATAGATTTTTTTGGTCCTTTTTTTTTTTTGAGCAATGGAAAAAAAAGAAAATAAAGACAAAAGGAAAAAAAAAACTGCCTGCATGGCAGCTTTGTGTCAACATTGCCACTTTTTCTCATTAGATTTCACCTCATTCCACTTTTTTATTTTTTTTATTTTTGCTATACTATCAATTTTGCAATTTTTGCAGAATGTGTGGCGGGCCGGTAAACGATTAGCTGCGGGCCGCACTTTGGACACCCCTGCAGTAAATGAACAAGTAGAATAATAATTAATTTTCCACCACTTGTCCTTAATAATTTGACAAAATAATAGAGTGATAAATTACACAATATGTTACTGCATATGTCAGCAGCTAAATTATGAGCCTTTGTTTGCTTACTTACTAATAAAAGACAAGTTGCCTTGTCCATCCATCCATCCATCATCTTCCGCTTATCCGAGGTCGGGTCGCGGGGGCAACAGCCTAAGCAGGGAAACCCAGACTTCCCTCTCCCCAGCCACTTCGTCTAGCTCTTCCCGGGGGATCCCGAGGCGTTCCCAGGCCAGCCGGGAGACATAGTCTTCCCAACGTGTCCTGGGTCTTCCCCGTGGCCTCCTACCGGTTGGACGTGCCCTAAACACCTCCCTAGGGAGGCGTTCGGGTGGCATCCTGACCAGATGCCCGAACCACCTCATCTGGCTCCTCTCGATGTGAAGGAGCAGCGGCTTTACTTTGAGTTCCTCCCGGATGGCAGAGCTTCTCACCCTATCTCTAAGGGAGAGCCCCGCCACACGGCGGAGGAAACTCATTTCGGCCGCTTGTACCCGTGATCTTATCCTTTCGGTCATGACCCAAAGCTCATGACCATAGGTGAGGATGGGAACGTAGATCGACCGGTAAATTGAGAGCTTTGCCTTCCGGCTCAGCTCCTTCTTCACCACAACGGACCGGTACAACGTCCGCATTACTGAAGACGCCGCACCGATCCGCCTGTTGATCTCACGATCCACTCTTCCCTCACTCGTGAACAAGACTCCTAGGTACTTGAACTCCTCCACTTGGGGCAGGGTCTCCTCCCCAACCCGGAGATGGCACTCCACCCTTTTCCGGGCGAGAACCATGGACTCGGACTTGGAGGTGCTGATTCTCATTCCGGTCGCTTCACACTCGGCTGCGAACCGATCCAGCGAGAGCTGAAGACCCCGGTCAGATGAAGCCATCAGGACCACATCATCTGCAAAAAGCAGAGACCTAATCCTGCGGTTACCAAACCGGAACCCCTCAACGCCTTGACTGCGCCTAGAAATTCTGTCCATAAAAGTTATGAACAGAATCGGTGACAAAGGACAGCCTTGGCGGAGTCCAACCCTCACTGGAAATGTGTTCGACTTACTGCCGGCAATGCGGACCAAGCTCTGGCACTGATCGTACAGGGAACGGACCGCCACAATAAGACAGTCCGATACCCCATACTCTCTGAGCACTCCCCACAGGACTTCCCGAGGGACACGGTCGAATGCCTTCTCCAAGTCCACAAAGCACATGTAGACTGGTTGGGCAAACTCCCATGCACCCTCAAGAACCCTGCCGAGAGTATAGAGCTGGTCCACAGTTCCACGACCAGGACGAAAACCACACTGTTCCTCCTGAATCCGAGGTTCGACTATCCGACGTAGCCTCCTCTCCAGTACACCTGAATAAACCTTACCGGGAAGGCTGAGGAGTGTGATCCCACGATAGTTGGAACACACCCTCCGGTCCCCCTTTTTGAAGAGAGGAACCACCACCCCGGTCTGCCAATCCAGAGGTACCGCCCCCGATGTCCACGCGATGCTGCAAAGTCTTGTCAACCAAGACAGCCCCACAGCATCCAGAGCCTTAAGGAACTCCGGGCGGATCTCGTCCACCCCTGGGGCCTTGCCACCGAGGAGCTTTTTAACTACCTCAGCGACCTCAGCCCCAGAAATAGGAGAGTCCACCACAGATTCCCCAGGCACTGCTTCCTCATAGGAAGACGTGTTGGTGGGATTGAGGAGGTCTTCGAAGTATTCCTTCCACCTGTCCACAACATCCGCAGTCGAGGTCAGCAGAACACCATCCGCACCATACAGGGTGTTGATAGTGCACTGCTTCCCCTTCCTGAGGCGGCGGATGGTGGTCCAGAATCGCTTCGAAGCCGTCCGGAAGTCGTTTTCCATAGCTTCCCCGAACTCTTCCCATGTCCGAGTTTTTGCCTCCGCGACCGCTGAAGCTGCACACCGCTTGGCCTGTCGGTACCTGTCCACTGCCTCCGGAGTCCTATGAGTCAAAAGGACCCGATAGGACTCCTTCTTCAGCTTGACGGCATCCCTCACCGCTGGTGTCCACCAGGGGGTTTTAGGATTGCCGCCCCGACAGGCACCAACTACCTTGCGGCCACAGCTCCGATCTGCCGCCTCGACAATAGAGGTGCGGAACATGGTCCACTCGGACTCAATGTCCAGCACCTCCCTCGTGACATGTTCAAAGTTCTTCCGGAGGTGGGAATTGAAACTTTTGTCCGACAGGAGACTCTGCCAGACGTTCCCAGCAGACCCTCACAATGCGTTTGGGCCTCCCAGGTCTGTCCGGCATCCTCCCCCACCATCGCAGCCAACTCACCACCAGGTGGTGATCGGTAGAAAGCTCCGCCCCTCTCTTCACCCGAGTGTCCATAACATGAGGCCGCAAATCCGATGACACAACTACAAAGTTGCCTTGTATGTTCACTATTTTATTTAAGGACAAACTTGCCCTAAGAAACATATGTTTAATGTATCATAAGACTTTTTGTTAAAATATAGCCAATAATGCAATTTTTTGTGGTCCCCTTATTTAGAAAAGTATCAAAGTATTGAAATAATTTCGGTACCGGTACCAAAATTTTGGTATCGGGACAACACTAGTAGAGATTTACCCAAAGAGCTTTGCGCAAGTCTGCCATTGTTGTACGACATAATAGTCAATAAGGTATTTTTTGTCTATCCTTTTAATGTAGGCCAGACTTGCTCGTACATGCATATATATCATCCGCTGTTGCCATGTATGAGACAAAGTAGGATGACATTCTAACTTATATCTGTCAGTCGACTCATTATGTAAGTTATAAAAGCTACAACGTGGTTGACGGAAAAAGACGCAGCCGAAGTGTAGGCACGTGAAGTTGACTGCCCACACAGCTTGAATATGTTGTGTAAAATGATCTATATAAAATGGATAACAAGGAACCACCATTACTTGTTATGCAGACCACAAGAAAGTATTTTAAAAGCACAAAAAGAAAATCATATTATGACCTCTAAGTGTTGCCTGTGTAATAGAGGGTGTAGGTGATTTCAGTGGATGAGTCAATAGAGCAGACCTGGGCAAATTAAGGCCCAGGGGCCACATGCAGCCCGTTGATCTTTTTAATCTGGCCCGCCAGAAAATCCCAAATATTTTTTTTTAGGTCTTTAAGATGGAAACTGTAGCTGCCATTATGATGTGCAGTGATGTTTTCAAATGACCGTAAATCTTGAATTATACAAAGTATTTCAATGGTTAAAATCCGCGCTTTTGCATGATAAACTATGGTAGTCTAAGTCACAGCAGCTCAGACGAGGTCCCAAGCAGTGTGGGTGGGGAGCATTTCCACAGAGTGTTTCCAGAGCGGCCAGCCTGAAATGAGGGTGTCAGAGACAGACGTGGAAGGAGATTTTTTACAACAAAGTTCTAAAGCTTAGTGATATATCAGATTTTAGCCGGGGTTTTTTTTACCCTTCACATTCATATTTTGCTGTTGTTGCCTTTTCGTTGCGTTTAGCTTGATTGTAAAATGTCGATCAAGAGTGGGGGGGTGATTCACATTCATATGTTGTCAATTTTCATTGTTTTATCCTTTATAGTTAATATTTTAAATCCCACATTCTTTATTTTCATGTACATTCCAGGTGTCTAATTCAGTAAAACAATTTCAAATTCCATTCCATTTTTTTAAGGTTATAACATGTTTTAAGGTTATAAAATGTCAGAACATTTTAGCATTCAATCAGACATTATTGTGAAGTTTTGTATTAGTGTTCCTAAAAATCGGATATACCGGCCCCCAGATCGGGCTGGGCGATATATCGATATACTCGATATATCGCGGGTTTGTCTCTCTGCGATATAGAAAATGACTATATCGTGATATTCAAGTACCGTATTTTTCGGAGTATAAGTCGCACCTGCCGAAAATGCATAATAAAGAAGGCAAAAAAAAACAAAAAAAAAAAACATATATAAGTCGCACTGGAGTGTAAGTCGCATTTTTTGGGGAAATGTATTTGATAAAACCCAACACCAAGAATAGACATTTGAAAGGCAATTTAAAATAAATAAGGAATAGTGAACAACAGGCTGAATAAGTGTACCTGTAATATGACGCATAAATAACCAATTGAGAAGGTGCCTGTTACGTTAACGTAACATATTATGGTGAGAGTCATTCAAATAACTATAACATACAGAACATGCTATACGTTTACCAAACAATCTGTCACTCCTAATCGCTAAATCCCATGAAATCTTATACGTCTAGTCCAGGGGTGCTCATACTTTTTCTGCAGGCGAGCTACTTTTCAATAGACCAAGTCGAGGAGATCTACCTCATTCATATTTATAATTTATATTTATTTATCTATGAAAGGGACATTTTTGTTAACAAGTTAATGGTGTTTAATGATAATACAAGCATGTTTAACACATATAGATTCCTTTCTTTCATGAAGACAAGAATATAAGTTGGTGTATTACCTGATTCTGATGACTTGTATTGATTGGAATCAGACAGTAGTGATGATAGCATCCGCATTTTCAATAGGAGGAGAAAAAAAGTCCTCCTTTCTGTTCAATACCACTTGAAAGTGGTTGGATTTGGCATCTCATTTGTCCAAATTGCATACTCCTTTTTAAACATTTTGTTATGAGAGTAGCATATGTGTGTGTGGCAGCAAATGAGTGACTTCAGTGAGTGTGTGGGCGAGGGAGGAGAGGGAGCGGTCGCTGAGGGCGAGGGAGAAATACATTGGCATCAAACTCTGTAGCTTGCTAGCTTGTGCACGCTAGCTTTCTGAGACTCTTATTTTGTTAGCACAGGCAGGATGAAGCCGGTCTTTTATGGTGAAGACAGGAACTCTGCAGTTGGTCTTTATAGAGTTTTGACAGCAATTACGGCCCAAGAGTGTTGAAATAAAAAGTGTTTCTCTCCGTCCAGTAAGTGATTTTTTTCTTAATAATGAGCTCGCAGCAGCCAGCGTCATCGCACAAGATCCTCGGGTGCCAAGAATGTCAAACAATTGACGAAAGTGAAGTCTTGG
Source organism: Nerophis ophidion (assembly GCF_033978795.1). Taxonomy (NCBI): domain Eukaryota; kingdom Metazoa; phylum Chordata; class Actinopteri; order Syngnathiformes; family Syngnathidae; genus Nerophis; species Nerophis ophidion. The sequence continues at coordinate 33,645 of NW_026907074.1, read as the reverse complement.
TGAAGATTGATGATTGCTGATTTTTATGTCTATTTTTTTTCATGCCTGGCTTGAAATCGACTGACACACCCTCCGCGATCGACAGGTAGCTCGCGATCGACGTAATGCCCACCCCTGGTCTAGTGTCTTACGTGAATGAGCAAAATAATATTATTTGATATTTTAAGGTAATGTGCTAATAATTTCACACATAAGTCGCTCCTGAGTATAAGTCGCACCCCTGGCCAAATTATGAAAAAAACTGTGACTTACAATCCGAAAAATATGGTATATGTTCTCACGCAGTTGCTTTTAGCTGCTGGCATTACACTACAGGCTCTTCCCACTCTTTGTTGTCCCTCCTTCTCACAGACAGCAAGCACACCTTCCTACAAACGTCACATACGTGTACGCCCTCGCAGAGAGGTACTAGCATGGGTAACGTTAGCTGTGGTGCGAGTGGTAATACGAGAGAAAGAAGGTCCGAATCGGGTAACAAATGAAGGAAGAATTAATTCCAAAGAAAAACAGCAGGGGGTCCATCGTCTGGGGGTGGTTTGACTTCAAGCGGGAATATATCGAACAGACAACTGTAATTTGACAAGTGTGGGGCATAAGCGTTGCTTCAAAAAGTAGCATTACTGCTAATATGTAGCATCATTTGAAAAGTCACCTGCTAGTGAATGAAGAGTGATTACTCCGCATGTCAACATCTCCATTCGGTGCCACACGCCCACACCATCCAAATGCTGAGGCAAACATTTCCAGATCAACACCGTATGAAAAAAATAGTCAACAACAAAAGGAGATAATGTCCGCAATAACCTACCACATAGCGAAGGAGGAACACTATTTGATATCTTATTATGCAGCTCATTTTTATTTGACAGTTATTGAAATATCATGTGTGACATCATGCACAAAAGTGCACTTTATTTGTTTAAAACTATTGTAGTGCCGTTCTGTACAAAAAGTGCACTTTGATTTAGTGTTTTTTTATATGTCATCTTAGCGACATCATGCACAAAAGTGCACTAATAGCTTGTTTTAAAATGTCTCTGACAATGTTGCACTTTCTGTTTTGGAAATGACATGAATGTTTGTGCCACTGCTTAATAACTGTTTATTAAATACAGTTTTGGTCAATTGACTTAGTTGTGATTTCCCTCTCTGCATGAAAGTTTAAAATGAGCATATATTAATGCAGTATGAACAAGAACGTTTTAATGTAGACACATAGAATCATCATACTGGTGTGATTATATGTAATAAGTGTTCAATCAAGGCTGAGGCAAAATATCGAGACATAAATCGTGTAAATATCAAGATATTAAAAAAGGCCATATCGCCCGGCCCTACCTTTTTAAATTCGACCTCCTGGGTCAAAATAATTACCCAGGCCTGCTATAGAGGATGGAATCTGAAATGGTATCAAAGACCACACTTGGGGATGGAGGTGGGTTTTGGTGTTATTTCCTTCTGTTGTGTGTCAGTAAACATACTGAACTTTGTGTATCATTTTCTATTTATTTGTATCATGCAATGTGTCTGTTATCACTTTATAACCGGAGCCATCGTGACTTTTCTTTTTCCTTCCCTCTGGTACTGCAGTACTGCAAGTGTCTTGCGCTGGAGCAGCCGTTTGATTTTGGACAGCAGGACATGCCACGCCTGCGGAGGCAAATGTACAAAGAACTGTGTCACTGTAAGCTAACCCTGTGACCCCTTTTCTCCCACCCTTGGATGAGAGGGGGCGGGGCCGGGGCCGGGGCCAAGATAAACAGCCAACATCGTCTTCTATTGCTTGTTTGTGTTGTCCCTCACTCTGTAGTCATCAACTCTCTTTGCAAATAAAAGTCATAACATACTGTACATAAGCATACAACACAAGAATTTTACTGTTCTGCTATTTAACTCTGACAATCGGCGCAACCACCGTCCCTTGGAAAAAAATCAACCTATTTTGGGGCAAAAAAGCCACAGGTTGGAGCTCCCTTTATACTAACAGTAACAACGTGATTCATTCTTTTTTTGTGTGACGATAAATACTTGGCTAATTGAGGATTTTTGTTATTTAGGGGGAGATGAGAACACACAAAGAAGTTTTAAGAAATTGCTATATTTTTTTCTTTGATTGTGACGTTTATAATTTCCAAAATGTTTTTTGTAAGAAATTTTCATTTGTTCAAGGCCCTGTCTTTTTTTTTTTTTTCTCCTCCTAAAATGAGTTTCAACAACTGTTTTATACATCTTCTACAGTGCATTCTGGTCGCTTAAAATTAAAAAGGTGGCCTAACAGTGTTTGTGTGTTTTTACTTAATGAATTATACATTTACCTATATAGTAACTATTCAAATAACAGTTTACTTTATTAAACAAAGTCAACAGTTTTTATTTGACAATTATTATATAGATTTTTATTTTCAATGCATGTTCTAAGACAATTTCTAATGTCACATTTTGCTTCTGAAATTGATAAGACGAGATAGTTCTTTATTGAGCTCCTTGACTTGGGCAAACATTTTTAAAGCAATTTATTGTATAACCAAATTGTTTACTTTTTTGTGCACATAATTTATTTTTATGGTTCTTTCCCGGAAAAGGGGGGAGTCCCATCTCCGGGTTGGGGAGGAGACCCTGCCCCAAGTGGAGGAGTTCAAGTACCTAGGAGTCTTGTTCACGAGTGGGGGAAGAGTGGATTGTGAGCTCGATAGGCGGATCGATACGGCGTCTTCAGTAATGCGGACGTTGTACCGATCCGTTGTGGTGAAGAAGGAGCTGAGCCGGAAGGCAAAGCTCTCAATTTACCGGTCGATATACGTTCCCATCCTCACCTATGGTCATGAGCTTTGGGTCATGACCGAAAGGATAAGATCACGGGTACAAGCGGCCGAATTGAGTTTCCTCCGCCGTGTGGCGAGGTTCTCCCTTAGAGATAGGGTGAGAAGCTCTGTCATCCGGGAGGAACTCAAAGTAAAACCGCTGCTCCTCCAAATCGAGAGGAACCAGATTAGGAGGTTTGGGCATCTGGTCAGGAGTCCACCCGAACGCCTCCCTCGGGAGGTGTTTAAGGCACGTCCAACCGGTTGGAGGCCATGGGGAAGACCCAGGACACCTTGGGAAGACTGTCTCCCGGCTGGCCTGGGAACGCCTCGGGATCTCCCGGGAGGAGCTGGACTAGGTGGCTGGGGAGAGGGAAGTCTGGGCTTCCCTGCTTAGGCTGTTGCCCCCGCGACCCGACCTCGGATAAGTGGAAGAAGATGGATGGATGGATATATTTTTAAAGTGAACACGTAAAGTACATTTTATAGCCCATATATAGTCTATGTAATCTGTAATTAAAAATCCCAACAATTAAGACAAATCGATCACTTCAAATTATATGCATGTAATTTTATATATTATTATAAATGAAATACAAACTAGTTTTGTATTTCATTTATCATAATATAAATGAACAACTGTTTACAAACTAGTTTGTATTTCATTTATGAATGGAGTATGTTAAGTGGTGCTTTTTTCATTATGTATTGGGCGCACGTTATTAAAAAAACGTATCAAAGCCATAATAAAACCATTGGCGTCGATTTCTAGACCGGAAGTGACTTCATCCAGCGCGTCAAGCCCGCCTCCGTCTTGATGACGTGCGTTTCGACCAATCGCCATCCTTTGTAGGCGGGACTACCGGTAAATGACGGCGGCTCCTTGCAATAAGAAAGCGTCGTTGTGCCATCGACGTATATAAGAAAATTCCGCCATAGTTGTTCTTTCTTTGTAATAATGTCCGCCGACAACGATAATAGGTAAGAAACTATTTGCAAGGATTCACCGGAGAAAAGTAGCAATAGGCTGCGCTCACGTTTACACGCGTATCACCATGCCTGAAATGTATTTTATAATCGCTTGCGGTCATGTTAGTGAGAAGAATGTAGAATAATCTTACACCCGGGCCTACCGAGGCTAAAGCTATTAGCATCTTCATGTCTTTTCGTCGTCTTTTTCCCCTTCCTTATATAATTTCACCTTTACTTGTGTCTGCCACTTATATATTGCACTAACAAGAACCAAGCGCCTATAAAGTAATTTAAGTTTAACCGTTATGAATAATATGCTGCAGCTCCGGTAACATGTGACTGCCTGCGGCCTAGCGGCAGCTATCTAGGCCTTCCGTGCATTAATTGTCCAATCCAGTAAAGTATATCCAATATACCCTGTTTTCTTCCAATTTGGTAAGTTAAATAATCACTCTTTACTCATTGTTGGTGTTTTGCGTGTATTCTGGAAGACGTTAACACGTTATTATTAAAGCTGGTTCATGTCACATGGTTCCCAGCTAACAATGCCGGTAAAAATGCGAAATTGTATAGGAATAATATTTTGTGCCAAATAATTTGATAACCTGACTAATGATGTTAAGGCTTAAAACCGAATGGCAGGGCGAGATGCGATGTTTTATTTTCGGTATAAATGCTAATAGTTTAAACGTGACGCGTTTACAATTGAATTATTCTTATTGACGAACTGTCTTAAAATGAATAATTTATAACATTTAATCCGCTTAAACATAATTTTCAGGCGCGACTGGGTTTGACGCTGACTGTTCGGTGCCGTGCAACCACCATTTTGGAATGGGAGTAACAAAAATGGCGGCCGCGGTTGATGGAACACGGGCTGCACCCTTTCGGGGTTTATGAGGTTGGGGAAGGCGCAGGTTATTATTTGTGGACTTTTCGAGGCGCGACTGGGGCGACGAAAAATGGGAACGTCTGGCGCTTCCTGGGGCTGTCACGTGTTCACATCGTCGGGTCGGCACACCAGCGTGAAAAAGGCTGGAAAACTTGACCTTACATATGATGCCCGTCTATCCATTTTTCTACCGCTTATTCCCTTTGGGCTTGGGGGGGGGGGGGGGCGCTGGTGCCTATCTCAGCTACAATCGTGCGGAAGGCGAGGTACACCCTGAACAAGTTGCTTCCTCATCGCAGTACATATGAAGCCAAACTTGTTATTTGCACTTTTGGTGTTTATGTTGCAGAAATAAAAAGAGGGGCCTTCCGTTGGCAAGTAAAAGTATTCCTCTTTAATGGCTATGAAATTGTTTATTTCTTATAGATGTTGTAAGCACAATACCAATGGTGCGGAATTTGCAAAATGCGCAACCGCATTTTGCAAATTTAACGTCAAATCAAATGTTTATTGGATTCACCACTACAGTGTACATCCACGACTAAACTACTACAAAGTGTGGATTCAGGTTGGGTGGCCTATTTCAAGTTCCAGGTAACTTTATATATTATGTTTAATAAATAGTAAGCCAAGTTGTCGTAGTAGTTGGGTCAGTAGTTCTGTCGTGAATGTGCACTGTATAGTGATAAATCCAATAAACATTTGATTTGATACTAAATTATAAAAATGCGCAGCCGCATTTTGCAAATTGCGCGCCATTGGTATTGTGCTTACATCGGCACACCAGCATGAAAAAAAAGGCTGGAAAACTTGACCTTAAATGTGAAGCCCGTCCATCCATTACTACCGCTTATTCCTTTTGGGCACGTGGGGGACTCTGGTGCCTATCTCAGCTACAATCGGGCAGAAGGCAGGGCTACACTGTGGACAAGTCGCTGGCTCATTGCCATAAATATGAAGCCAAACCTGTTATTTGCACTTTCGGTGTGTATGTTGCTGGAATAAAAAGAGAGGCCTTCCGTAGGCAAGTAAAACTATTCCTCTTTAATAGCTATGAAATTGTTTATTTCTTATAGATGTTGTAAACACCATACCAATAGTGCGCAATTTGCAAAATGCGCAACCGCGTTTTGCAAATTTAATATAAAATCAAATGTTTATTGGATTCATCACTAAACAGTGTACATCCACGACTAAACTACTAACTAAACTACTACCGAGTGTGGATTCAGGCCGGTTGGCCTAATTGAAGTTCCAGGTAACCCTACATTATTATATTTAATAAATAGTAAACCAAGTTGTGGTTGTAGTTAAGTCAGTAGTTCTGTCGTGGATGTACACTAAATAGTGATGAATCCAATAAACATTTGATTTGATACTAAATGTGCAAAATGCGCAACCGCATTTTGCAAATTGCGCGCCATTGGTATTGTGCTTACATCATCGGCACACCAGCATGAAAAAAAGGCTGGAAAACTTGACCTTAAATGTGAAGTCCGTCCATCCATTACTACCGCTTATTCCCTTTGGGCTCGCGGGGGACGCTGGTGCCTATCTCAGCTACAATCGGGTGGAAGGCAGGGCTACACCGTGGACAAGTCGCTGGCACATCGCCATAAATATGAAGCCAAACCTGTTATTTGCACTTTCGGTGTGTATGTTGCTGGAATACAAAGTCCTTCCGTAGGCAAGTAAAATAATTCCTCTTTAATGGCTATTAAATTGTTTATTTCTTATAGATGTTGTAAACACAATACCAATGGAGCGCAATTTGCAAAATGCGCAACCGCATTTTTCAAATGTAATATCAAATCAAATGTTTATGGGATTCATCACTATACAGTGTACATCCACGACTAAACTACTACCAAGTGTGGATTCAGGCCGGGTGACCTTTTTCAAGTTCCAGGTAACCCTACATAATTATATTTTATAAATAATAAACCAAGTTGTGGTAGTATAGTCAGTAGTTCTGTCGTGTATGTACACTGTATAGTGATGAATCTAATAAACATTTGATTTGATTTGACGTTAAATTTGCAAAATGTGGTTGCGCATTTTGCAAATTGCGCGCCATTGGTATTGTGCTTACAACACTGTCGTGTGTTCACATCGTCGCGCTTCTTGTTGCGATCGTCTTGTCGGCACACCAACGCGAAAAAAAGGCTTCGAAGACTTGACCTTAAATATGAAGCCCGTCCATCCATTACTACCGCTTATTCCCTTTGGGCTCGCGGCGGGCGCTGGTGCCTATCTCAGCTACAATCGGGCGGAAGGCGCATACACCCTGGACAAGTCGCAGGCTCATCGCAGTAAATATGAAGCCAAACCTGTTATGTGCACTTTCGGTGTGTATGTTGCTGGAATAAAAGGAGAGGCCTTCCGTAGGCAAGTAAAACTTCCTCTTTAATAGCTATGAAATTAATTTATTATAAGACTGTGAATACTTTGTTTTTATTAAAATAAATGGCATGACTTGCAGTAATCATCTTTGCAAACCCTCTTAATGTTAAAGTACCAATGATTGGCGCATACACACTACGTGTGGCGAAATTTATCCTCTGCATTTGACCCATCTCCTTGTTCACCCCTTGGGAGGTGAGGGGAGCAGTGGGCAGCGGCGATTGGATTCATTTTTGGTGATTTAATCCCCATTTCCAACCCTTGACGCTGAGTGCCAAGCAGAAAGGCAATGGCTCCCATTTTTATAGTCTTTGGTATGACTCAGTTGGGGTTTGAACTCACAACCTCTCAGTCTCAGGGCGGACACCCTAACCACAAGGCCACTGAGTAGGTAAAACAAGTTGCCTCTATATTGATGCTATTACACATATCTGATGTATAACACTGAAAGATGTACACGGTCAGCGGGTAAAGAGAGATGATCCAGAGATGAAGAACCACAGATCCCTTCCCCATCAGCAACAATGCTAATCAAGCAGACTTTGAGAGCCAACAATTAGTATGGGAAAAACTTTAGGCTAAGGATCTTGGTATAAAAGCTGCAAATAATGTTAAAGTTCCAATGATTGTCACACGCACACACTAGGTGTGGTGAAATGTGTCCTCTGTATTTGACCCATCCCCATATTCACACCCTGGGAGGTGAGGTGAGGTGAGGTGAGGTGAGGTGAGGGGAGCAGTGAGCAGCAGTCATTTGGTGATTTAATCCCCAATTCCAACCCTTGATGCTGAGTGCCAAGCAGGGAGGTAATGGGTCCCTTTTTTATAGTCTTTGGTATGATTCGGCCGGGGTTTAAACTCACAAACTACCGACCTCAGGGCGGACACTGACCACAAGGCCACTGAGTAGGTGGTAAAACGGGTAGCCTCTAAATTGATGCTGTAGTCATATCTGATTTATAACACCGGAAGATGTACATGTTTTGCGAGTAAATAGATATGAGCCAGCCAGACACGTGATCGCATGATGTAGAGGTAGGAATCCTAGATCTCTTCCCCACCAACAACAATGCAAATCAAGCAGACTTTGTGAGATCCAACGATTACTTAGGGGTAAAACTATTATCCAACTTTGTGCTAAGGTTCTTGGGATAAAAGCTGCAAATAATGTTAAAATTCGAATGATTGTCACACACACTAGGTGTGGTGAAATTTGTCCTCTGCATTTGACCCGTCTTCTGGCAGCAGTGTGCTCATTTGGTGATACAACCCCCAATTCCAATCCTTGATGCTGAGTGCCAAGCAGGGAGGAAAGGTGCCATTTTTTTTGTAGTCTTTGGTATGACTCGGCTGGGGTTTGAACTCACAAGTCTTAGGGCGTACACTCTAACCACAAGGCCACTGAGCTGGTGGCCACATGGATGGGTGGATCTTTGTCAGTGCACAAGTACAACAAATTGTTTAATCCTTACTTGAATTAATGAAAATGGACACATTGTTAGTTAAATTTGATGGACTTTATTAATTGGAACCGCTGTTGTGCATTGCCAAGAAATCGGATTTTGAATTTGGACACCTACATGCTTTAAAACTAAAATGGATGGAGACTGTTTCAAACACGTTTTTCCACCCACAGAGACAATGGCCCAGAGGGCATGGAGCCAGATGGCATCATTGAGGTAAGTTTCCACCAGTTTATTATGCTCTATGTCCTATTTCTATAAGACTGCAACAATTAGTAGACAATAAAATTAATCACCGACAAATATTTGTCACACAACAGTCATGACGTCAACACTCGTGTTTTTCCATGCGACAGCGGCATAAAAACATTGCCAGTGAAAACAATTCAGTGTGGGAACATTTCCTTCTATTCTTGTTAGACATGAATACCTTGCTCATCTTGCAAAGAGGGCCTTGATTTTCATGGCAGTACAGCTGAGACACACCAGCATTTAAAACTGAGGCATGATGTCTGTAAGGGAGGATGCGGTCTCAACCTTGCTATCTAGCTAACAAGTGTTAGATGAAATTGTGTGAAAAGTAACTCTTTTTTGCATAGGTCAGCCGGGTGAACTTTTGTCGACATCAATTAAAGTACTTTTTAAAGCAGGAAAAGGCAAAATAATAAATGCAAGTCACACGCACACTCACATACACAAGCATTAGGCGGTGGCATAAGATACCGTCTAGTAAATGGCCAACATGATAAGAACTAATCAATGATACAATTTTAATTGTCACTATATGAAGCTTTTTTAAAACCACAAGATGCTGCTTTTGTTTTTGAAGTTGTTTTCTTTTATTGCTATTTTACTTTTTTATATAAATGTATGTATGTGTGTATATATATATATATATACAGTAGGGCAAAAAAGTATTTAGTCAGCCACCGATTGTGCAAGTTCTCCCACTTAAAAAGGTGACAGAGGTCTGTCATTTTCATCATAGGTACACTTCAACTGTGACAGACAGAATGTGAAAAAAGAAATCCTGGAATTCACATTGTAGCAATATTAAATAATTTATTTGTAAATTATGGTTGAAAATAAGTATTTGGTCACTTCAAACAAGGAAGATCTCTGGCTCTCACAGACCTGTAACTTCTTCTTTAAGAAGCTCTTCTGTCCTCCACTCGTTACCTGTATTAATGGAACCTGTTTGAACTCGTTATCTGTATAAAAGACACCTGTCCACAGCCTCAAACAGTCAGACTCCAAACTCCACTATGGCCAAGTCCTAAGAGCTGTCGAAGGACACTAGGAAAATAATTGTAGACCTGCACCAGACTGGGAAGAGTGAACCTACAATAGGCAAGCAGCTTGGTGTGGAAAAAAATCAACTGTGGGAGCTAGGGGTGTAACGGTACACACAAATTTTGGTTCAGTACGTACCTCTGTTTAGAGGTCACGGTTCGGTTCATTTTCGGTACAGTAAAAAAAACAAAATATAATTTTTGGGGTTATTTACCAAATTTTTAAACAATGGCTTTATCCTTTTAACATTGGGAACACTAATAATTCTGCCCACGTTAATCCACATTAAACTGCCTCAAGTTGCTGCTTTGATTGAATAAAATGACAAAACCTTTCTTCAACATATTCAAAAGTGCTACATTAAACCGTTTCAAGTAAACTCATCAAGCTTAATTTATTACATTATTGGGGAAGCCTGTAGTTGACTTTTATTATGTAAATGTTATATTTTTATCAACATGTGATAGCATGGGCCCTGCCATTCAAAACTAGGCTGCTACATTACTAATGATTAATGTAACTAGCTGAAAAAATAGTACAACAGCAATAGGAGAGAATATTCATCCCTAAACACCATGGAGTTCAATGACATAACAGTCAGACAGGGCTTTGCTGCCACTAACACACACACAGCAAAATGAGCTAACGTTACGCTAAAAGCTAATTAGCCTTCACCTCAAGCCAGAACTGCGAGTGAGCTGAGCTGCAGTTTAAGTTTCTAGAAAGTCAACGGGCTCATAGTGATGTTTAGAAAGTAGTTGACTTGGAAGTGTTTAGTATAATTTGGGGAGAGTCCGCTGCTCCCCAGCTAAAGGAATATCTGCCAGACCTGAAGAATTGACTCCATGCGCTCCGAATACGCACTGCTGATTGGTTGTTACATCGCTCTGAATACGCACTGCTGATTGGCTACAATTGGCTTTGTATGTAACCAATCAGATGGTTGTGTGGGTGGTACAAATGCTTGCTGCTGAGACAGAGGCAGAAAGCAAAGCAGCTTGTGAAGACTTACAAACTCGTTCGGTATGCCCGCGTGCCGAACCGAAACGGTTCAATACAAATACACGTACCGTTACACCCCTAGCGGGAGCAATTATCAGGAAATGGAAGACATACAAGACCACTGATAATCTCCCTCGATCTGTGGCATCACGCAAAATCTCGTCCCGTGGGGTCAAAATGGTCATGAGAACGGTGAGCAAAAATCCCAGAACCACACGGGGGGACCTGGTGAATGACCTGCAGAGAGGTGGGACCAAAGTAACAAAGGTTACCATCCGTAACACTACGCCGACGGAATAAAATCCTGCAGTGCCAGATTGGTCCCCCTGTTTAAGCCACTGCATGTCCAGGCCTGTCTGAAGTTTGCCAGAGAGCTCATGGATGATACAGCAGAGAATTGGGAGAATGGCATGTGGTCAAATGAAACCAAAATAGAACTTTTTGGTATAAACTCAACTCGTCGTGTTTGGGGGAAGAAGAATACTGAGCTGCATCCCAAGAACACCAAACCTACTGTGAAGCATGGGGGTGTAAACATCATGCTTTGGGTCTGTTGTTCTGCTAAGGGGACAGGACGACTGATCCTTCTTAAGGAAAGAATGTATGGGGCCATGAATCGTGCGATTTTGAGCCAAAACCCCCTTCCATCAGTGAGAGCTTTGAAGATGAAACGTGGCTGGGTCTTCCAGCATGACAATGATCCCAAACACACCGCCCGGGCAACGAAGGAGTGGCTCCGTAAGAAGCATTTGAAAGTCCTTGAGTGGCTTAGCCAGTCTCCAGACCTCAACCCCATAGAAAATCTGTGGAGGGAATTGAAAGTTCGTGTTGCTCGGCGACAGCCCCAAAACATCACTGCTCTCGAGAAGATCTGCATAGAGGAATGAGCCAAAATACCAGCTGCTGTGTGTGCAAACCTGGTAAAGACGTAATCGTTTGACCTCTGTTATTGCCAACAAAGATTATATTACAAAGTATTGAGTTGAATTTTTGTTATTGACCAAATACTTATTTTCCACCATAATTTGCAAATAAATTATTTAAAATTCCTACTATGTGAATTCTTTGGATTTTTTTTTTCACATTCTGTCTCTCACAGTTGGTGTACCTACGATGAAAACTACAGACCTCTGTCATCATTTTAAGTTGGAAGACTTGCACAATCGGCTGACTAAATACTTGTTTGCCCCACTGTATGTGTATGTATGTATATGTGTGTGTGTGTGTATATATATATATATATATATATATATATATATATATAGTTTTTTTTTTTTTTTTTGCAAGAGCGCTGCACAATTTTGAGAGAACTTGAGATTTTTTTACCCTTCAAGATTGCGATTTAATAACATTTCGTAAAACTGCTAAAATGAGTAAAAGAATACATGTTACTTTTAGACGTCCAATCAGCATGTTATTGTCTTACAGAGGAAGTGCACTTTCTAAGAATTTTGTCGCACAGTCAATATGAAAGACATGACGCATGGATTTTTTTTCAATACATTCTAAATATTAAATACAAGTTTGCTTGCAATGGAGCCTACGTGAGTTGTTCTATTCTGATTGTAGAGCCCTTAAATTCCAAACACCTTCATTAAGGCTGTATATACAGGATGTAAGTCAATATTTCTAATAAAATACATATATCCAATTACATTTATAAGATTTAATATTTACGTATTTTGATCAATTTTAAGCTTACGTGGCACACTAATTTGCTTTTTTTTTTTTCTTCATCACTGATTACTCGCTGCAGGCTTCGAAAGCCTACAAACATAATAAAAAATTTACTTTACGATATGTTTTTAGAATGCTGACTGCTAGGATGTTCATATATTCCCATTTTAGATGAAAAATGTCTCACAATCCTTGTGAAGAAACTGGGCGGGGGGACCATCGCTAACCTCTTCTTAAAACCGGGTGTCTGGTTGCATCGGTTTTTCGTTGACAACCCTAACGCCAAGCCATACTGGACACAATTGTTAATCTGCCCTAAAGATAACCTTGTGTGATTTCAAGCTCCTTTCTGACATTGCAGAGCAACTGGCATGAGATTGTTGATGGTTTTGATGAGATGAGCCTGCGTGAGGATCTGCTCCGGGGAATTTATGCCTACGGTTTCGAGAAGCCTTCTGCCATCCAGCAGAGAGCCATTCTTCCTTGTATCAAGGGTGAGTCATACAGCTACATGCCAGTTTATACTTGCTCACCTACACGCCGGTTCATACTTGCTAACTATTGCTATCGTTGCCATTTAAAAAGAGGCATCATTGTAACATTAATGCAATGGAGGAAAATCAACACCATTCCCCTTTTAATGGTGTATTAAGTAGTTTGATTTGTAACCCAGGTTGGTGTATGGCAATTGTGGTAACACATAAAACTAAAACATAACGTCCCCTAAAAGTTCAAACATTGACGCAAAATAGCATTACTTCGACCAGTGAAAATTGTGGTATCAATCAAGTTCATATTCTTAGTTAGGAAATCCGCGGCGATTGGGTAGTTGTTTTTGTTGTAGCTATACTAGTGTTGCGAGAGCAGTGATACCGTATACAGGTGATCAAGTCTGTGCAGATAAAGCTCCTGTATGGTCTGACAAGGGTTCTTTTGCTTATTAATGTGGCGCATGGATAGTTGGTTTACTGCGTCCTTTTTAGATTTGAATGCGCCAGACATGGCAACATCACTGAGGCATAATGGCCCAAAACCCACACTTAAGTAACACGAAAAGCACTCAGAGTATATACCACCAAGCCCTAGACTGGTGGTGGTGTACACACCCCTTCCGTCTGGCTTTGTCTTCTTGAGCAGCAAAGCACATAGTCGATCAAAGTGTTGTACACTTTGTGGAGTACATTTATTTATTTATTTATTTTTTTTTCTAAATCCCGGTTTCCACAAAATTTATGCAACGATTTGTATTAAGTGCATGAAAACATACTAATGTATTCAAGCCATCTTTTTTCCATTTAAAAAAAAAAACACCAATGGCTAAAATGATTCTATTAACGTGTATAGAATTGGGATAAGTGTAGGGTAATCAGTCTAGGGTGTATTTTGCCTCCTGTTCCAAGTCAGTAGGGGTCTGCCCCAGCCAAGTGTGGGGTATTTTGCTTTTACTGTTCTTAGTACAGGGCTGCAGCAGTCAATCACATGATTTCTCCAAGCTTGCCATTACACTTGTGTTGATAATCCTATTATATTAAAAAAGCCTAGCAAAATGTGTATTTAAAAACAGTTTTTAATAATTATTATTATTAACAAAATGGTTGTCAAAATGATTTTGTGATGTCACCGTTTGAAAACTTATCAATGTTATTGTGACAAAAATGATTGCGCTATTTTTACATGTGCTCAAAATTTTCAAGTTGTATGTATACAAAAATCTTTTGACCAAGTTATATTTAAACATGCACAAAACCTTCAAATGTATGTATGTACCCCAAGTAGAAAATTATATGTGCATATGAAGGCAAAAAAAGCATTAAGATGGTTAAAAAGGCTGGAACAAAAAAACATCAATAAATATATATGAACATTTTGCAAGATGGCACTTAATGGCCATAACATGTAACTGCACATTATGTCCATATTGATATAAACAGTGATCATTTATGATATGGGGCTTCACGGTGGCAGAGGTGTTAGTGCGTCTGCCTCACAATACGAAGGTCCTGCAGTCCTGGGTTCAAATCCAGGCTCGGGATCTTTCTGTGTGGAGTTTGCATGTTCTCCCCGTGAATGCCTGGGTTCCCTACGGGTACTCCGGCTTCCTCCCACTTCCAAAGACATGCACCTGGGGATAGGTTGATTGGCAACACTAAATTGGCCCTAGTGTGTGAATGTGAGTGTGAATGTTGTCTGTCTATCTGTGTTGGCCCTGCGATGAGGTGGCGACTTGTCCAGGGTGTACCCCGCCTTCCGCCCGATTGTAGCTGAGATAGGCGCCAGCACCCCCCGCGACCCCGAAAGGGAATAAGCGGTAGAAAATGGATGGATGGATGGCATTTATGATATAGTTGTAAATATAGGGCTGCTTGATTTCTACCTTCAAGGTACTCAAAGCGCTTTGACACTGCTTCCACATTTACCCATTCACATACACATTCACACACTGATGGAGGGAGCTGCCATGCAAGGCGCTAACCAACACCCATCAGGAGCAAGGGTGAAGTGTCTTGCTCAGGACACAGCGGACGTGACGAGGTTGGTACCAGGTGGGGGTTGAACCAGGGACCCTAGCAATATATACGATATATATCATGGTATTTTGCTTTAGCCTTAAATTAACACTTGACACATATAATCACGGCAGTATGATGATTCTGTGTCTACATTAAAACATTCTTGTTCATACTGCATTAATATATGCTCATTTTAAACTTTCATGGAGAGAAGGAAATCACAAGTCAATTTACCAAAACTGTATGTATTAAAGTTATGATCAGGTGACTTTTCATATGATGCTGCATGTTAGCAGTATTGCTACTTTTTGTAGCAAAGCTTGTGCCCCACACTTGACAAATTAAAGTTGTCTATTTGACATATTCCCGCTTGAAGCCGAGCCACCGCCAGGCGATGGACCCCTTGCTGTTTTTCTTGGGAATTAATTCTTCCATCATTTGTTACCATATTCGCACCTTCTTTCTCGTATTACCACTCAACTGGTATGAGAATCAGCACCTCCGAGTCTGCTAGCATCACAGTAGTTTATATTTCAAGATTGGTGATTGGCTCATTTTGCCATCAATCAAAAAAGGGATTCAGCCTCAGACAGCATCCAATCATGCGGAAGCCTTGCATCCAGGCCAGCCAAGGCTGAGTCAACTTCTCATTCACTTCCAGACACGCTTGACGTCCGTGGGCGGGACAAAGCCGAGCATTTATCCAATGCTTGTCTAGTTTGGCTGCGGTGGAACAATCTACTCAGGGCTGTACACCTAGCTTTTTCACTAGTAGCACCAGTGTTACTCAATGAAAATGAGTAGCACAGGAATTTTTGGGAGCACAGAAATTTAGGAGGAATACAAAATGTCTCAAATCTCACACTGAATGTACACTGCGTAAACACAATGCCCACTGAAACGCTCAAACACATCCCTAAATTGTGCTAGCACTGTCAAACACCAGTGGGTGATAAGGATCAAAACTCATATCGCAATATAATTTGGCCCATTTACTAACCCATACATGGAAATATCCGTTGACGTAACTAAATCTCCACCATGCCTTGATTTTAAATTCACAGAAACAAGTTTTGAGGTAATGGAAACATTTTTTATTTTACTGACCAGTTCCTCCAACTTTGTTTGTTCTGTGTTTAAGGCGTGTGTGAGTAACTGGAGCCCCACTCCCTTCCTTCCATGCATGGAGGAGGAAAGGACACACGGCTCAATCTCAGTCCCATTTGGTTATGGTTTACATTTATTTCACACATGCTATACAGATAGGTAAAAATTTTACTCTAGTTTGGATGGATTTATTTTGCAAGAAAAATGCGATGAAACAGTTCAAATCTCTTTGCCCGTGTGCTCTATTATTTTTACCCCCAAAATTCGCACAACCTATTTTTAGTTGCAATGCTTGCACTGTACAGTGCTGCTACTCTGTTGCCACATTGGGCCCTTTACCTGGAACCTGTAGTTGCTGGAACTATGTAAAAGTGTGTGGTTTGTTTCAACCACATTTCACAGTTCAAAGTAGTTAATACAAATCAGGCTGATGGTGAATCGAGGAATCGTTTAGTAATATTCTACGCTGATGCATGTAAAAAAAAAATAAACAGACAATATTAGATCAGTTATTTTACTGAAACATAAGTAAATGAAATGTAAATCAACAGAACAGTATGCTTTGGAAAATAAAGTGTACTTACTCGTTCATAAAAAGTCAGGCTTTGTCCGCAATGTCCAACAGTCAGAAAGTTGTCCTGTGGATAAATGATGAATTCATGAGGCAGTTTCTTTTGCTTCATATTATATATTTGACATGTTTATCTTTTTTGACATCGAGAACGAAGAAAATACTAGAACCATGTCTCTTTTAAAGAATGTGCTTTTTTTCAATATTTAAAGATGAATGTGCTTTTGGGTGTTTTCATTTATCAGGTTATAGTTAGTCTCATGGCATTTAACTCATCAGTTGTCTTAGATGTTCAGCCTCTCATCAGAGTATTTTTCGTCAGTTCATTTTTTTAGACTGCGCTTGGAAAGATTTAGTCTGAGCGATTGGTGCCAAGGTCCTAACTGTCACGAATGACACAATGTGTCAGCTGACTAAGCGCCCTCGGGATTGAAATCATCTACTCCAATCAGAGCAGGTGCAAGCAGTCAGTTGCTCCTGTTGTGGCTTTCAGCAGACTGATGTAGTATAGACGTGTAACACCTTTCAATGTAAATGATCCACTAAACGGGTACAAAATGGTAAGATTCAAAGACTTAAGTCAACATGATCATCTTTGTAGTTGGAGTTCCATGCAGCGCGCTCAATTGGTTGACGAGTCAATGCGCACCCTAAAATCCATTGTTTAAAAAAACCCCAAAAAACTCCATTGTTTTTTATTTTATGTTTAATTACCGTATTTTCCGCACTATAAGGCGCACCTAAAAACCTAAAAAAAATTCTCAAAAACTGACAATGCGCCTTCTAATCCGGGGCACCTTTTATTTATGGACCAATATTGAGCCACAATAGGCGGTAGAAATGGATGGCGGTCTCGCAACTGCGGTAAGCAGCCGGCAACTTCATTTTCCCCCGTAGAAGTGCGCTTCTTCTACAGCCGCCGACCTTAATTTTCCCCGTAGAAGAAGCAGCGGGCGGTGCATGCTGGGATATATGACTGCGGGAGGCGTGCCTTTTGTGTCTATTCTGATGTTTAAAGACTCCAAAATGGCTCCTACTAAGAGACATGCTTACGACTCTGTTTTAACAAATCACTGGTGCGGAAGTGGAGGAAGCAACAAGGGTAGATTGACAAAAGAACTCCAGCTGCTAGATATTGGTGTCAACAGGGCATTCAAAGCTAGACTGCGAACTGCGTGGGAACAGTGGATGACAGAAGGCGAACACACGTTCACCAAGACGGAGACAGCGCCGGATGACATACGCCACTATCTGCCAGTGGATCCTAAATGCCTGGGCTGATATATCAGGAATTGTCACTGAACTGCTAGACAACAGCGACACTGACTCCATTAATGATGACTTCGAAGAGACGGAGCTGGCCATATTGGATGCCGTTATTAGCCCAACTGTTTTGATTCGAACACTGAAGAAGAAGAATTTGAGGGATTCGTGGTTGGGGAATTACTTAAAAAAGTGAGCTTTACATGTTTATTTTGTGTGACATTAACGTTTGAGCAACATTGAGTTATTGATATATTATTGCTGTGCACTACTTCGTTAGCATGCTAATGTTGCACTCACTTCGGATTTACCTTAACAGTATATTATACATGTTATACATTGCTGTTAAAAGATAAATGAAATACCAGGTCACTGACTTTACCTTGGGTAAAATAATAAAACCGCTGTTTATTCATTTTGGGAGTGAACAGAGTTGTCAGAACGCTCGTTTGTAATCTATTATTAAAGTTTGACTGACCTGACTGTTTTGTTGACATTCCCTTTAGCGCAGCTCCATCTAATTGATGCATAACGTAACCCCAGCCTCTACCGTAGCACTTATTCTATGCGCCTTATAATGCGGTGTGCCTTATATGTGAACAAAGTTTTTAAATGGGCCATTCATTGAAGGTGCGCCTTATAGTGCGGAAAATACGGTAAATCTACCATGTTCGCATTGGTTCAAGTTTGTGGTTATGTTATGGTTGAAGTTTGTAGTTATGCTACCTTTGAATGATCGATGGTGTCATTTTGATAATTGTTTATATTGTAATTGTAATATTTGAATAATAACGAATGTGTTGTGGTAGTTGTGGATGTCACTTTTTGTGGGGGTGTAAGGAAACACTTGATTACTTTTCCAAACACATTTTTACAGGTGAACAAAGACAATACTAAACAGGAAGTGCTTAAAGTTTACTGAATGTATGTATATATACTGAGTCTTAAATCAATAGTGTTCTTAATGGTGTTTTTGAAACGGAACCAAGTGTTTTGCCCAGAGGGTTGTGAAAATGGGTACATTTTCAGAATGTGCTTGTTCTATTTTTGACCAAAGTGAAACAAAGAAATAATTGTAAGTTGTCTATTTTTTTAAGTTATGCCATGATTTTACCAGTCAGCCCCACGTGGGAATAGATTTTCCTCCATGTGGCCCCTAAGTGAAACTGAGTGACACCCCTGTTCTAATATAAGGAAAAGCATATTGCACAGGAAGTAAAGCTTAAATTATTTTGTGGTGTAAAAAAAATAATCCGTCCATCAAAAAATGTTAAACATTGAATCGATTTGTTCATACAATAAATTGAATCGCATCGAATCGCTCTGTTTTATAGTTTTTGAATCTCATGTATCGAGACGTGAGTCAAATCGTCCATCAAAGATATTTACATCCTTAATTCTAACGCATTATTTAGTGTATGAAATACATAT
The DNA here is from genome assembly GCF_033978795.1 of Nerophis ophidion. NCBI lineage: Eukaryota > Metazoa > Chordata > Actinopteri > Syngnathiformes > Syngnathidae > Nerophis > Nerophis ophidion. The sequence continues at coordinate 14,260 of NW_026907074.1, read as the reverse complement.
TTGATTTCCCCCCCCACCCCTAATTAGACAAAGCCCAGTTTTCCTTGCTACATCCCCAACTGGTCTCAAGATGAACAGCCTTTGGCATGTTTGAACAAGGTGGGTAAGGGAATTCGTCAAGTCAGATTTTGGGACTACCGTTTGCTCTAAGTGCTTGGTCAGTTAGGAAGGGTAGAACCGCCCGCCTAAATGGCTGTAATCACACCTGATTTTAAACATTGCTTGTTGACCTATTTTGGCATCCCACCCCAAGACGAGATTGCCTTTTTGTCCATAAAACCACATTGAAGTAAATCTTTGTGTTGTGTTGCAGGTTATGATGTGATTGCTCAAGCCCAGTCTGGAACTGGAAAGACTGCCACCTTTGCCATTTCCATTCTCCAGCAGATCAACATGACCCTGAAGGGCACTCAGGCTCTGGTATTGGCCCCTACCAGGGAGCTGGCTCAACAGGTAATCAAGGGATAGTGTGTACACATTCTTCTAGATTGCCACAATATCACATTACATTGTTTGCATATATTTTCTTTAAAAAGGATAAAGAAGTCATACATACATTAAAAACAAACTGTAATTACTGTATTAAGTGTTAACTTTGGAACACTCAATCTCACAGCAACATCTTAACTTTTCCTCTTTTTTCATTTCTTTCTTTTTTTTTCCTTCAATCCAACAAAACAATACACGGCAATACCATAACAATGCAATCCAATTCCAGAACCAAACCCGACCCAGCAATCCTCAGAACAGCAACAATAAACAGAGCTATTGAGAGGACACAAACACGACACAGAACAATTCAAAAGTAGTGAAACAAAATAGAACAGCAGTATAAATACCAGTAACTATTTTTACTTGGCAATGATAAAAAGTCCCTCATTGATATCATTAGACATTTATAAAAAAATAATAATAAAAATGAACAGTGTCACAGTGGCTTATACTTGCATCTCATAAGCTTAACACACTGTGTCCAATATTTTCACACGGATAAAAATCAGTCATATTTTTGGTTCATTTATTAGTTAAAACAGATTTTAATAATGGATCCCATATTCCAATATGATTAATTATTATCAAAACTAAATGCTGTTTTTTCTACTTATTTCATCTCCATAGCTTGTGTATACCAGTCAGAATGTGTTGGACTATCAACATCTATCCATTTCTTTAATATTACCCTTTTTTGTTATGCATATTGAAAAGCATTTTTACTCTTTGATGACATGTTAGTAAATTGATGGAGATCCTCAATAATGCAAGTTTTCTTTAAAAACACTTTCACTGGCTTTTAGCACAAACTGAGCTGGACATGTGTATTGACATGTTTTTCTTTTTATACATTTTTTAACTGTTTGATATATAGTTTGTATTTGTGCCTTTTAATTGTTTACCTTTTATTTTATAGAGTTTTTGTGCTTATTTTGATTATTTTTAATTTACCTTTCAGGCTTAATCTGTGCAGCACTTTGAGGCAGTAATCTTTTAGAAATGTGCTGTATAAATCTACCATGACCATATATCTTTTTCTAACATAATATTTTGCTCGGTTTGTCAGTTGCTGCTTATTGTACTTTGTTGAGATTTTCTTCTAGAGAAGTCTCCAATCCTTTTAGTCACCATCGAAGACCACTTGCACCAAATGTAGCATCTATTTCTGGTGTTTTTATAGACTCTGTCGCTCCATGTCCGTGACCAAAAGCAATAGCTCCAGATAGCCTGAAGTCATAATTGTTTTGCGCTGCTGTTAGCCTTTCTCTCTTTAAAAGCCGCTTTCGTCGTCTTAAATTTTGCAGATGGTTGTCTGGGAGTATATCTCGGATACATTAAAGTACGCCCACACTGCGGACGTGCTGCCTCCAATTCAGACAATTCTGTGCGTATTGCTTGCATCATCTCAACATTCGATTTAGGCAGCGCTCTTTTGGTGATGTGGGGTTTTTTTATGGCCAAAATTTTACTGCATCACTATCAATAGTGCAAAATTTAACTATATATAGTACATACAGAAGATATTCAGACCTCTTTGAATTTTTCACTTTGTTTCATTACAGCCATTTGCCAAAATATAAAATTCAGCAACCAACTTGACAGAAAAAAGGGAAATTAGATATTTTTGCTAATTTATTAAAAAAAAGAAACTAATATCTCATGTTAAGTATTCAGACCATTCTGGAGTATTGAGTAAAAGCACCCTTTTGAGCTATTACAGCCATGAGTCTTTTTGGGAATGATGCAACAAGTTTTTCACACCTGGATTTGTGGATCATTTGCCATTCGTCTTTGCAGAGCCTCTCCAGTTCTGGTGAACATTTGTAGACAGCCATTTTCAGGTTTCGACAAAGATTTTCCATTGGGGTTAAGTTGGGGCTCAGACTGGGCCAGTCAAGAATGGGCAAAGTGTTCTTTGAAGCCACTCTTGTTATTTTAGCTGTGTGCTTGGGGTCATTGTCTTGTTTGAAGGTGAACCTTCAGCCCAGTCTGAGTTCCCGAGAAAAGGTTTTCTTTCAGGATATCTCTGTACTTGTCCGAATTCATCTTTCCTTTGATTGGAACCAGTTGTCCTGTACCTGCAGCTAAAAACATTCCCATAGCATGATGCTGCCGCCACCTTGTTTCACAGTTGGGATTATATTGGGCAAGTGCCCAATACAAAACAGTGACTGTTTTTTTCCACACTTACCGCTTAGAATAACACCTAAAAGTTCAATCTTGGTCTACGCACACCAGAGAATCTTATGTTTCATGTTGTTCTCTTGTGTTTTTAGCAAACTCTATGCAGGCTTTCTTGCACTGAGTCTTCCATCGGGCCACTCATCCATAAAGCCCCGACTGGTTGAGGGCTGTAGTGATGGTTGTACATCTTTGGGTTCTTCTTTACCTCTTTCGCCTGGGGAAAGTCTATTCCAGGGTGCAGGAGAGGAGAGTCCGGCTGTTAGTCGAGCAGTCACTTTCCCTGAACCTGCACCAGACATCTGTGGTAGTAATACGTTTTGTCATACTATCAGCTAGGGATGTATACCAAGTACTGTTACTTATAGGTTCCGGTTCCAAATTGGGTTGGTCCAAGTGCAACGTTTAAATTCTCTACCAACGATACTGCTATTGGTAATTGTTTTGTTTTTTTTAATCCAGCTGACCGTCGTAATTATGACGTGCACTGTAAAAGATTAAGTGTCATTGGAATCACGGGTGGAATCGGTATTTGCCAAAAAACTGAATTTAAATGTTTAAAATGTTGTAAATTGCTGTAATGTGACTGGAATGGGTCAGTAAAAAGAAAAGGTGAATTCCTTTTAACTGTGCACTTGAAAAACCCAAACCCTCAACTCTATGGTTGAGGGTTCTCGGGCCATTTCTGTGCCTGCCTAATAAACATGGACACCTCAAACTACCAAATTCATTCCAAAATACAGAGCTGAACATTTCTCAAATGACATCTGCGTGTAGTCCAGTTTAACGATCCAGTAATCCAAAGACCAATATTAATCAATTTAAAGGGAAATATTTAAGTAATCTAATTTATAAAATGGCTCAGAAGCACAATATTATCCGCTGACTGGTCTCTAGTCGCCGTCTGATGCCACTATTGTGTCGCGTTTGCGTGGCATCTACATACGCCTTGCACACCCACCTAATATTTTAGATGATTGTATTGATTCATAAGTTTGATATGATGTACAGTACCATGTAAAAGGTTTGCTGTGCCTACAGAAATATTACTTCCAGCTGAGTGTAAATTTAATGAATAGAAACAGTGAGGGATCGGTGTGATGTTTACAAAATGACATAAAATCATTGCATTTTTGACTTGTCTAAGAATTAAAAGCAGATGTCTATAAGACTTCCCTGCTGTGACATAGTTATTGTTAGCCTCTTGTGCCTAAACATTTTAACGTATTTATACCAATTACATATAGTACAAATCAGACTACCTACTGATGAATACAGGTGCCGATATAATTATAACTGTGTACATCCCTACTAATTACCTGATGCTACATCACTTAGAACATATTTTTGATGCGACTGACCACATATACCATAAGCTAAAAGTAGGCAAAAATAGAATAGATCGCTTTGACATATTAGATGCTTCATGATTTATGGTTGCCACTCTTGGTCTGTGCTTTAAGATAAATACAATAATTAGTAAATACTAATAATTAGTAAATACTAAAAACAAGCCTGGGGCTTAAACTACACAGAAGACATTTACCAGGTAAAACACACATTGTTAAAGATAAGACACAAATTATAAGAATTTGTTTCAAATGTTAGTCAATTTACTCGCATAAGTTCATGCTATCTGGGCAGTTTCTACTTTGACAATATGCTAATTTATGGGTTAGGGCCAACAAGCTATACGCATCTGTGGACATAACGGAAAGCTGGTAAACTACATTCTTATCTGTCTTTAAACTCCTTGTGCAGGTCTGGATGCTTGTTCTTTATATGTTAATTCTAAAAGGTAAAGGGGTCATATTTTTCATATGTTGTGGTCTATATAATATGTAAGGCTGGTTCTTTGGTCAAAATTTTGCATTGATTTTACAATCTTCATGCCACTTTCTGACCGTATTTTCACCGTACGCCATTTTGTGGACACTTATTTATGTGCCTCCACTTTGACTGTTCTCCCCCTCAGCCATATCGTAGTTTTTAGCACTTCCATATGGAGTCTGACATAGTTTAATGGCAACATCGTCGAATGCATGTACAAGTTGGTCTGCCCCACAACAAGAGGATGGAGAAACAGGAGCTTATTGACTACAATGGTGAACTGGTGCAAAGCTCTTTGAGTAAAGTTTTACCATGTATGGAGATATTTGTTAAAAAACCAATTGGATAAACTCTGGATAAATGTGGCCATTCTAAACTGAATGCTTGCCATGGGACGGCGTGGCGAAGTTGGGAGAGTGGCCGTGCCGGCAATCTGAGGGTTACTGGTTCAATCCCCACCTTCTACCATCCTAGTCACGTCCGTTGTGTCCTTTGGCAAGACACTTCACCCTTGCTCCTGATGGGCCCTGGTTAGCGCCTTGCATGGCAGCTCCCGCCATCAGTGTGTGAATGTGGAAATACTGTCAAAGCGCTTTGGGTTTCTTTTTAAAAAGGGGTATAAAAGCGCAACACTAGTACAACCATATGATTTAACACTTTCGGGACTTGTGCAGCGCCAAAATACTCAAACAGGTACTAAATAGATAAGAGAAGTTGGTTTTGCATAACTGATCCCTTTTTTCAAAGCATTGCATGCTTCAATATTTATAGCTTCACTTTTATCGTCAGTTTTGAAGCCCAAATACCTCCTTATTGCACTTTGTGCACCCTCTTTATTAATCGATAGACTTGCTGCCACTGCCATTCTCCCTTCATTGTCTCCACACTGTTTCTGCTTTTAAAGTACATCTATACTTTGTTAGTACCGGTATACTATACAACCCTAAGTACTACAAATCATAGATCTGTTTCTCACTTAAAAGAAAAAAAGTCACATTGGATTGATTGTCTGCTACGGGAAAAATCGAATCCATACAATTTGGCTATGAAAATGTAGTCCAAGACAAACCTGTAACAAACTGTTACTTTTGGGGACCGCTTAAAGTGAGTTATATAAATGTAATAGATACAGCCTCATAAAGTAAAAAGCACTATTAAAACTGACTAGGCTTATTATCATCATTTGTCATCCAGATTCAGAAAGTGGTGTTGGCTCTAGGCGACTACATTGGCTCCAGCTGCTACGCCTGCATTGGAGGAACAAGCATTCGAAGCGAAGTCCAGAAGCTGCAAGCAGAGTCCCCCCACATTGTGGTGGGTACCCCAGGCCGAGTCTTTGACATGTTGACCCGCAAAAACCTCTGTAAGTATTCAAAGATTTAGCTTGGGTTTTAAAAGGCTTTTTTGAGTGTTTTCCCTCAAATGGTGCCCGCCCGCTCCTAAATATTTTACAGTTGTCACTACAAAAAGATAGTGTTCATTCTAAGCAGTCTTACCTCAAGTGAATTTTTTGTAAACAAACTGAAGTCAACAATGCATGTCTTTACCCCAGACAGGGCATTTGCACAGCTGATATGATTGATTTTAGTGAGGTGTACATAGTCTTACTTATACTAGGGCTGGGCGACATATCTAAAAACTGTCACGTTTTAAGTGTTCTTCTATGTCATATTTTTTTGACCCATCCAAATTAAGTACCTGGATTAAAATACAAATGTAAAGCTTTATTCCGCTGAGTTAACAGGGCAAAAATTAAATGTAAACACTAACCCCTCAACCCTCAAATCATCAATGTAAGCAGAATTCACATCAATCAGATTGAACATTTAACAATAACATGTCTAAATTAACGTGCAAAATAAGAAATATGTAAAAAATAAAGTAAAAAAAATGCTTAAAGTGTAAAAATGGAGAAACCTAGCATCTATTATCTGCAGGGTTAGTGCTTGGCTGTTCTCAACGAGGAGTATGGCTAAGGTGATGTGATCTTTGGTCTATATTTGGTTTGTTTGCGGGAGTCCAACAAACTGACTGTTACCAGAGAGCGAAAAAATGAACCTTGCTTCGCAACTTCCATTTCTTACTACAAAAGAAAAAAAGGTGGGAACGTTTTTTAACGCATTATTTTATTGTTTTTATGTATCTTTTGAAATATACGGTATATTGGTTGATTGCCCAGCCCTGAGTCCTAATGGGCTAGTAGTCTTTCAATTCTTATTTTTTATCTTTATTACTACTTATGTAAAATATTTTTGTTCCATATTAGTTTCCACTACCGCACCTTAAATTGGAGTCCTTAATCTCATTATATGCCCATATAACGACAAAGTATATTTTATTTTATTCTAAATGCAAAGGTATTAATACTTGTCATAATTTAGATGGGTTTGTTTTCCTTATTTTCAGTTTCAGCCAAACATTTGTCCTTTCTGTGTTATTAATCATCGGTGCTGAAATGTCCATATTTTGTCAGAATTAGAAGTTGCACTTTGTAAAACACTTCTACATGGACTGAATGAAAGAGTTTTTTGTGTCTGTACATTTAAGCACAATGAAAAGCAGAGTCTAAATAACTTTAAACACTGCTTTTGCGCTGTGGCATTGTTTTTTTGTTTGTTTTCCTTCCATGAGTGTGTGTTCTAGTTGTTTAAACTAGGAGAGCGGTTTATACCTAGCTGACGTAAAGCGGCTTTAAGAGTTTAAAAACGAATGGAAATCCTGAATTCAACACGGGCCAATATTTGAAGAATGGGGGTTTGCTGTATCATGATGAAACTCATGCGTGTCAACTGACTCTGGAAGCGCCCTGCTGGGTTAGCACTCTGGTGGGTGTTTTGCTCACCTGAGTTGCAAGCCCGAGCAGGGGTCCGGGGATGTGATCTTAGATCTCTTCTGAATACAGCACTCACCAGACAGGGTGCCTTCTGAACCCCCCCCTGCTATGCAACTAAAAAAGAAACAAAAACTTTTTCAGCTTCCAAACACATCCGGATGTTCGTGCTGGACGAGGCCGACGAAATGCTCAGTCGAGGCTTCAAAGACCAGATCTACGAGATCTTCCAAAAACTGCCGTGCAACACGCAGGTAACATTTGAAAACAACAACAATTAAAAGTTAAGCAATGGTAAACTTGGTGGGTTTCCGAAGGGTCATTTTTTATGTACACTTTATTTTTTTCAAGGTTGTCCTACTTTCGGCCACCATGCCAGTCGACGTCTTAGAGGTCACAAAGAAGTTCATGCGTGATCCCATTCGTATCCTTGTCAAGAAGGAAGAGCTGACCCTAGAGGGTATCCGCCAGTTTTACGTCAACGTGGAGAAAGAGGTTTGAACAATGATAACTGGGACTTTTTGGTGATGAATATATTGTCCTGACCCGTGGACACAATTCCAGGAGTGGAAGCTGGAAACGCTGTGCGATCTCTATGAAACTCTGACTATTACGCAAGCCGTCATCTTCATCAACACCAGGAGGAAAGTGGACTGGCTCACAGAAAAGATGCACTCAAAGGACTTCACCGTGTCTGCTATGGTATTAAAAAAAAAAAAAACTCTTGAAGTGTTTCAAACTCATCCGCATTAATGCTAACATTGCTTTTTTGTTTTTTTTGGACAGCATGGTGATATGGACCAGAAAGAGAGAGACTTGATTATGAGGGAATTCCGTTCAGGCTCGAGTCGAGTCCTCATCACCACGGACCTTCTGGTACACACTTTTTTTTTTTAATTTTTATTAGTCTTTTCATTTTATACCTTTTATGGTCTATCAATACCAAAGTGTGTTGTCGACTTTAAAAATGCCCCTTTCTGAATAACACATTTTAAGTCATAAATAATACTAATACGCTCCCCCCCCAAAAGCCGTGACGAGAACTTATTGTTTCTCAAGACCAATACTGATATATCTGTTCTTTAAATTTAGATTCAACTGTAGTTTGGGCACACTGTTGGTAAGGAAGACTCTAAGATGACAAGCCACACGTAGATTTGTCGTGACAAAAAATATCCAATAAAATCTCAGACTGCTTTAGCTAGTGATTTCCGGTAATGGCTTTTTTGCCGATATCTGATATTCCGATATTGTCCAACTCTTAATTACCGATACCAATATATAGAGTTATGTAATTAATTCATTATGCCTAGTTTTGTTGTGATGCCCTGCTGGATGCATTAAACAATGTAACAAGGTTTTCTAAAATAAATTCACTCAAGTTATGGGAAAAAATGCCAAACATGGCACTGGCATATTTATTATTGAAGTCACAAAGTGCATTCTTTTTTTGAACATGCCTCAAAACAGCAGCTTGGAATTTGGGACTTGAGGAGGGCGGGTTTGAGTTGGGGTGTAGCGTCCCGGAAGAGTTAGTGCTGCAAGGTCTTATGGGTATTTGTTTTGTTGTGTTTATGTTGTGTTACGGTGCGGATGTTCTCCCGAAATATGTTTGTCATTCTTGTTTGGTGTGGGTTCACAGTGTGGCGCAGATTTGTAACAGTGTTAAAGTTGTTCATACGGCCACCCTCCGTGTGACCTGTTTGGGTGTTGACCAAGTATGCGTTGCATTCACTGATGTGATTGGGCCGGCACGCAAAGGCAGTGCCACTAAGTTTTTTTTGGCACGCTGTACTTCTCCCTATGTCCGTGTACACAGCGGTGTTTTAAAAAGTCATAAATTTTACTTTTTTTAAAAACCGATGCCGATAATACTGAAACAAATACCAAAAATTTCAGATATTACATTTTAAAGCATTTATCGGACCTCTCTAAGTTTACTCCTTGGTTGTCTCTGGGAAACGCAAACGGCACGGTAATGAGGCTGACTTTAGGGGATTGACTTTATCAGCAGCCATCTTCATACGCTTTCAAAACACCGGTTCGAAATAAAGATGACAGGCGGGAGATGTTTTTTTCGAAGGAAGTGGTATTGAAACTATCATGATAGTGGCTCTTTGTCCACCATGCAAACGTCCGATAGCTAGCGTTGGCATTAGCATTTTGATTTGTGCATCTAAAGTCAAGAGTCCAGCAGGATCGGTCTGAAATTCCATGTCTCACTTTATCTGTAAGCTCTGTTTTTGTCTCCTCAGACAAAATGTTGTTGTTTTGGAGCTTCGGCCATGATAGCAGGCTTATTTTATTTTATTTTTTCCTGGCAGCACGGCGTTCGCATCAACTTCAGTCGTTTTAACGAATGGAGAAAGGAGTGATGTATGCAGTAAAGCAAGTTGGCACATTTGTAGGTTTTTTTTGGGGGGGGGCAGGGTTCCTCCCTCTCTCCTCAATAGGCTATTTTCCACCAAAAGTTTGACTTTGACTTTTGGTTCCTGTAAAAGTGTAGTTTGTGTTTCCGCCACATTTCCCAGTTCAGGGTAGTTAATAGAAATCAGGCTGATGTATGGAGGAGTGGTTTAGTATATTTCTTCTCTGATACTTGTCAAAAAACTGACAATTAGGTTGCAGTTTTTTGACTATAACAAAATTGAAATCCAAAAGCTGAACTCACCTCACTTTAAGTATTAAGACTCATAATTACCTACACAGGTGACTGATTTCAAATATATAAAGTAGTGCCACAGGTTAATGGCCTCACTACCTTGACACATGAATTATTCTAAAGGACGCTCAACCATATAAGTGGAGCAGGACTTAATTCCTTTTTTTTTTTTGTGGAATTTTACCTATGGTTCACAATCATTATGAAATACATAACAGATGTATTTTTTTTATTCATTCTAAGTAAATGTTTGCTTACAGCGGAGCCAATGGGAGATCCTCTTCATTAAACCCAATAAAATAACAACCAAAAAGCACAAACAATACTTTATTACGTTCCCTGACTTATATGACCTAGGAATTAGTGATAGTATTCTTATAAGTGTTAACATAGACAAACTATAGCAGCTCTGTGATCACAAGCTAATGTGCCAAATGTTTACATGATGAGCTTCTTCCTCGTTTCCCTGCTCGTCAAACTTAATCGTAGATTGTAAATCATGCCTGTGCCTCGGTTGAGCAATGAAGTCCAAGGTTCCCTCTCCTACCAACTGTTGTGTTGGTTCAGGACTGAAAGTACTTTTGGTAGATAATACACGATCTGCTCTCCACTGTGGCTCGGTCTCCGTCCGAGTTCCACAACTGTATGACAGATCACATTATTGTAACAAAACAACATGGCCAAGCTAACGTCCCTACGTCTGCTGTTTTGATTGGTAGGCTCGCGGTATCGATGTGCAGCAGGTATCGCTCGTCATCAACTACGACCTTCCGACCAACCGGGAGAACTACATCCACAGGTGAGTTCCCCTGAGCACCTTCTTTTGCCACGCCAAAGACGGCCTCCAACTGGAATTGTTTGGATTTTCTCCTCATCACATCAGGATTGGCCGTGGTGGTCGTTTGGTCGTAAGGGCGTTGCCATCAACATGGTGACCGAGGATGATAAACGCACACTGCGGGACATCGAGACCTTCTATAACACCACCATCGAGGAGATGCCCATGAATGTGGCCGATCTTATCTAAAAAAACAAACTGATTTATCGATTTGCCCCTTCATTTAAAAGAAAAACAAAACTCCGCTTGATCGTTTCCTTTCCCTGGGAAGGAAGCCTATATAAAGACGTTCCAATCCAATCAGATGTCTTGCTAATTTGCATACATGTTTTAACCTTGGTGGCTGTTGCATAATTAGAATACTACCATTTCAAGAAGAGGAAGCGCTGCATTGGACCACAGTGTTTAGATCTCTGTGTACTTGAGACAAAAAAAAACATTGGGGGGATTCAGAGTACACAATAAAAGACAACCTGTATAGTTAACGGCTGTTTCATACTTATTATATTAATCTGTTCATTGCCAGTAGTCAGTCAATGGATGATGGTGGACTACAGGTGAGTTGTGCTATATTGTTTAATTCCTCACTTAGTAGCATCTATTTTTTATTTAAAGAAAACACGGTGGCCCCTTTGTGTGAACTACCTCAATGGTGACATAACGTGTGATGTTTATAGGACCAAACCAGTAGTCCGACTATAACAACCTGTTCTCATGTGGAGGCAAAGGTCTCCATCTTTGGGCTATTTTAAAGTGAATTTATTGACCTGTTAACTTTTTTCTTTTTTTTTTCTTTTTTTTAATAGACAGGAGACGGTGTATTAATTTTTTTTCTACATTGAATTCTGTATAGTATTTATTTTAATTGTCTTTAGAAACAATAAAGGTGTACCCTTTTTCACAGTGGAATCTGACTTGTTAAGTGTACTAAAAACGCTGGAACATTGGTGCATTGCTCGAAATCACCCCCGTCGTGTTTATTTTTTAAATATAAAATTAACAAGTGGATATAACAGTTTTTTTTCCCAAAGGATATTTTGAGAAGTTTCTGTGAATTTTTCTGCGTTTACACTAATGGAACCAAGTTTGCGGAGGCCGCGTTTTCAGGCTTCCCCATGTAGAGGAGGAACGCGAAATGACTTGTGAAGCCATACCACGTGACTTCCTTTGGACGCTGTTGGGCCTCGCTTCCCGCTTGCACCACATGACTCCGGTAAATTGAGTAACTGAGCGCCACTGAAAATGTCGGCCTTTTGTTTTTTTAAAACAGTCAAAAGAATGATGGTTACGCAAACTGAATAGCTTACTTGTGTTAAATTTATCAGCTCCTGTGGTTACGTCATGGTCCGTGCTAATGCCCTGACGCGGGTTTGAGCCCCGGCGACGTAAGTTCCCGAACGTATTTATCGCTGTAAACGATATATTAAAGGTGACGCATTTTGTGTCCACAGTCCATTTTCTTCCTTAAGGTGACAGACACTTTAAATACCCTCTCCTATCACATGTTGGCAACATACAATACATTAAACATTTATTATATTTTGACCAATTACATTAACATCGAAAATGTCAATGAATTACGGTTGACATGAAGCTGCTTGTAATTACAAATTTGACCAGCAGGTGGTGTCTTGTGCGACATGTTCTGTCACCAATCGTTAGGTAGTTTTATGCCTCACGTGACCATCGCTAGGTTACGTCATTCTGTTGGCGCTGAACACTCAACTCATACCCCAGAAATTATATAAATCATATATATATATATATATATATATATGTTTCATACTTATGGCCATAGCTTTATCACCTTAAGTGCACCGTAAAACACCGGTTTGATGAGGACCTAAACATAAACACCATCGGTCTACGTCACTGCTATATGTTGCCATGAAACATCAGCGACGTCACGTTCTGTGATATTTTAAAATTTTTTATTTTTTTTAAATAACTTACCAAAGAGTGAAAGGAAAGGAGAAATAAACATGTAAAAGGGGTAGATTTTTTTTTTTTGTAATTAATGCCACAATTTCAATCACTTTCACTCTTCAGTCATTCCAATGACAGACGCACGGGGGCGCCACTGACTGACTCCCGTATTTGGTTTTAAACAGAACATTTTAGCTTAAAGGCCTACTGAAACCCACCACGCAGTCTGATAGTTTATATATCACTGATGAAATATTAACATTGCAACACATGCCAATACGGCCTTTTTAGTTTGCAGAATTGCAATTTTAAATTTCCCGCGAGTTTCTTGTTGAAAATGTTGCGGAATGAAGACGTGTACACTTGACGTCACAGACTGTAAGGAAATAGCGCTGTACCACTCATGGCTAAAAGTCGTAATTTGGACATCTGTGTTGCTGAATCTTTTTCAATTTGATCATTTAATAATGGACACTACAAAGAACAATGCTGTTGGTGGAAAGTGGTGCATTGCAGCTGTCTTTAGCACCGAGACACAGCCGGTGTTTCTTTGTTGTGAAGCAGAGCGGTCAAGCGAACATGTTTTCTCTACGTCAACCAGTGTGTTTTTGGATGGGGAAATTGTGATATATATATATCTTACCGGAGACATCAGTGGATTATTTGTCGTCCTGCAAACAGCTGTCAAAAAGGCAGCTGTGAGCTTAGCTTCTCTCTAAGACACTGCGTGTCCACCGCAGCCATCCGACCTCAAGGTATGTCTTTACAATCTTTAAAATCTCACTAAAACACTATTAAAACAATAAGCAGATAAGAGATCTTCCAAAATGATCCTAGTAAATGTGTCTAATTAGACTGCCGCCGCCCGGAGCCGTCACTTTTTTTTTTTTTTTTTTTTTTCTAGCTCTCACTATCAATATCCTAATTCACAAATCTTTAATCCCTCGCTCAAATTAATGGGGAAATTGTCGCTTTTTCGGTCTGAATTGCTCTTACTGCTGGTGGCTCCCTTTATAAACGTGTGGAGCCCTGCAACTCGTGGACGTCAAGCGCACATACTCCCGGTACAGGAAAGTCTTTTTTTTATTAGCGGCCCAAAGTTGCGAACTTTATCGTGGATGTTCTCTACTAAATCCTTTCAGCAAAAATATGGCAATATCGTGAAATGATCAAGTATGACACATAGAATGGATCTGCTATTCCCGTTTCAATAATAAAATCTCATTTCAGTAGGCCTTTAAAGGACTACTGAAACCCACTACTACCGACCACGCAGTCTGATAGCTTATATATCAATGATAATATATTAACATTGCAACACATGCCAATACGGCCGGTTTAGTTTACTAAATTGCGATTTTAAATTTCCCACCGAGTTTCTTGTTGAAAACTTCGCGCAATGATGACGCGTGTTTGTGACATTATTGGTTGAGCGGACATATTAGCCCAGCACCACTTACGGCTAAAACTTGTCTCTTTTCCTTGCATAATTACACAGTGT